>NC_089279.1:4974976-5147476 GCF_963678975.1 Dysidea avara | reverse complement strand
CACTTCACTTACCAGTAATTGATGGTTGGAGTATGTGTTCAGACACAATTAATTTATGATAACCATCTTTCTTTTGATGCAGTATATGTGGTTTTTACCAATAATAATTATTTTACTTTAAAAGTAAACAAATTAAGTGCATCAAGATACAAGGTAAACTGCCTACACCTGCAGATATACTACATTCCTACTTCTGTCATGGCTAGACTGAACTTATAGGAATTAAATATCTGCAGGTGCAGGCAACCTCTTTACTTTTATTTCTAAGATCCCTAACTGAACTTAAAATTCCTAATATACTCTATGATGTAAGCTTTTAATTATGTGTGAATAGCCCACATTGAGATAAACTAAACTCGAATCAGTATCTCATGAATTTTTAAATGAATGTGTTTGCATGGAATGAGTTAGTGAGAGGGTGTGCCCTATTGATACTGAATGTCTGGCTGTGCTACTGGTACTAGCTTAAGAAATGCTACACTTGTATATATATAAACTATCAATTTACCTAATATTTTTGTGTTATTCTACTCATTGTAGTCAAGCAGAGATACTTGAGGGATACTTTTATATGAGGACACAAACTGGTATTATAGTCTGTTTATCATTTCAGGTACTACAAAACCAGAAAACAAACACAACTGAAAGTGGAGATTACAAAACACCTCTGAATTCTACATCAAATGCTACTCGAACAGCTGGAAAACCTATGTTAACTGCCAATACTGTTGGCAAGTCCACAACTGCTACCACATGCACCAAGATATGGAAAATTACACTTGAGCGAGCTCCGAAGCAAGACCAAGATACAGACCAATTAAATCAAAAGAAAGAAGCTAAAGCTCAAGTGGAAGACAAGAAAATGGATATGGTTACCTTAAAAGAACATTAAATTTAGATCAAAAGAAAAAAGCTCAAGTGGAAAACAAGAACACCAAACCAAAGTGTCATGATTATGCCAGTACTGATGAGTTCTCTCCATCTGCAAGAGCTGCTACTAGACTAGTCTTGTGCCCAGACCGCTTTTTTTCTTATTGTCCACGTTTGCTAAGGCATGCTCAGAACTGTAAGTGCAGGGGTATCATTGTACTACCTCATTGGCCATCAGCCCCATTTGGCTTCTAATTTGTCCAGATGGTAGTCATCTTGCTTCTTTTGTCAGGGATTGGTATGGCCTGCCCCTATTTGACCATTTGTTTTTGCCTGGTAGGTGTACCTCGGGGTTCTTTTCTGGTTCAAGGCCGACCACTCGTATTCTTGGCTTGTTATTGGATTTTAACATGCCTGTTGGTGACCCTCTGAAAACCATGTGTCATATTCATTGAATTATAATAGCTAATAAAAATATAAAAATTAAAAATAAATAAATTAAATTAAAAACAAATATTTTTATGCAAGTTGCATATGATTGAGAATGTGCTCTGTTCATTAAGCCAATCCCAGGCAGGTAGTATAATAGAATTAATGTAATGAGCACCCTTCTGCTACACCAACAGTTGGTATATTTACACATGTTTAAGGCAAGTGCTGTGTGCCAGCTACTGTCGGTCAGTGTGCTGAGATGCTTTTGTGTTAAGCATTGGTTTGTGTTGTTCCAGCCACTGTCGGTCAGTGTGCTGAGATGCTTCTATGGTAAGCATTGGTCTATGTTGTGTGTTGAGCCAGTCACTGTCGGTCAGTGTGCTGAGATGCTTCTGTGGCAAGCATTGGTCTATGTTGTGTGTTGAGCCAGCCACTGTTGGTCAGTGTGCTGAGATGCTTCTGTGGTAAGCATTGGTCTATGTTGTGTGTTGAGCCAGTCACTGTCAGTCAGTATGCTGAGATGCTTCTGTGTTAAGCATTGGTTTGTGTTGTGCCAGCCACTGTCGGTCAGTGTGCTGAGATGCTTCTATGGTAAGCATTGGTCTATGTTGTGTGTTGAGCCAGTCACTGTCGGTCAGTGTGCTGAGATGCTTCTGTGGCAAGCATTAGTCTATGTTGTGTGTTGAGCCAGCCACTGTTGGTCAGTGTGCTGAGATGCTTCTGTGGTAAGCATTGGTCTATGTTGTGTGTTGAGCCAGTCACTGTCAGTCAGTATGCTGAGATGCTTCTGTGTTAAGCATTGGTTTGTGTTGTGCCAGCCACTGTCGGTCAGTGTGCTGAGATGCTTCTGTGGCAAACATTGGTCTATGTTGTGTGTTGAGGCAGCCACTGTCAGTCAGTGTGGTGAGATGCTTCTGTGGTAAGCGTTGGTCTATGTTGTGTGTTGAGCCAGCCACTGTCAGTCAGTGTGCTGAGATGCTTCTATTGGTCTGTGTTGTGTCAGCCACTGTAGGTCAGTGTGCTGAGATGCTTCCATGCTAAGCAGTTGACTGCCTGTTATTGTGATGGGCTTTTTGAATATTTATTGCATTAAAATCATGTGTATTTTGCAGTGGTACAAGGCCAGACAGTATGGCAAGAGTTATTGTGCATGGAAGATCCCCATCTTAAGTGCTTGGCCAAGAGCTTGTTTACTACAGTTCTCAACAGTAAGGCTCCTTCTACAACTAAGAAGTACATGTACCGCTGGAGGAAATGGGCCCAGTCCCTTAGCACTATCAACGTGTTTCCAGTAAAGCCAGTTCACCTGGCATTGTATCTTCAACACTTGGGAGATTCTAAGCAGTCCCGAGCAGCTGTGGAGGAAGCTACATATGCTATTGCCTGGATTCATCAAATGGCAGGGTTACCGTTACCTTCCAGCAATCCGTTGGTATATAGAGTGTGTCTATATCCGGGTGTATGTGGCTTGCAGTGCTAAAGTTACTTGCCCAGTTGCAATGCTTAAGCGATATATGGACATGGGTGGTTTGTCAAACTCCTCTGGAATATTGTTCCGTCTGCTGGCAAAAGGGGATGAGCAGCTGCGTCCATCTGGCCAATTGTCACACACTCGTATACAAGAGCTGTTGTTGGACAGGTTGGAATCTCTTGGGTTGTCTAAGTCAGATTTTCAGCCTTAGGTCAGGAGGTACTACTGCAGCTCAAGCTGGAATACCAGACAGATTATTCAAGAGGCATGGTCGTTGGTCCCCAGATAGCGCCAAGGATGGCTATGTTAAAGACTTATCTCTCTTAGAAGTTACACAAAGATTAGGCATCTGAGCCTTATATATACTGAGTCCCACTCTTTGTACCTCTAGAGTGTGTCTATATACACAGTAAGTGCCGGTGCTTGGTGCACGGCCAGGCCAACCCAAGTGTCTGTGTGTGTTGTGGCATGCAATAGAGTTTAGCGGGGAGTGGTATTTTCTGTCGGTTATGCAATATTAGACAGAAAATACGCTCTCCGCGGTACGTTATTGCGCATGCGTGATGGGATAATTGGGGGTATTTAAATGAATGATTGGTTGCTAGGGCAATTCTAGGCCATTTACCAAACTACTGTTGCTTCATTTTTATTGAGGGGATGTTAGTGTGTAATGGATGTGATGTGTGGTGTTGACTTCAGTTAATTTTTTTTCCCTTTACAGACATTAGCTAGAATATGAGCCTACTCAATTGGACTGGACTCTGGACTATTATATATGTATTCATCCATGTGCTTACTCTTGCTTGTGGTAATTGTTATTGCAGTTTGTGTTCGAGAGTGATGCACATGTGGTGCTACAGCTGCATGCATCATGTATGGTTTTTTTCCTCCAACTGTTCTTTTTTACCCATGTGGTTTTTGTTCAGTGGAGGTTTTTTCCCTTGGGGGCAGATTTGGGGTCGGCTGTCTCCAAAATTTAGGCTAAACCGATACTTTATTGTTACAGACCCTGCTGTAGCATCACACAGGTCTACAAATCACTGACCACATGGCAGTTATTAATGTGTTGGATAGTGTTTCCAGTATCTATGATGTTTCATAGTTAGCTATGATGGTGTTATGTAAATAATTATTTTCAAACAGTCATTAAACTCTTGCTTGGTGCACGGCCAGGCCTGTGTGTTGTGGCATGCAATAGAGTTTAGCGGGGAGTCAGCAGTATCCATACTTGCTGCAAACGCAGTCAATCAATTTTATACGCATGCGCAAGAAAAATGGCATCCCCAATACAGACCGATTCGACTCTACTGATTCGGTTAAAAGAAGTCACTAGTACTGGTAAAGTGATCGGTAAAGGAGCATATGGACGGGTGATTGAAGTATATGTACATGGAACGTTGTGTGCTGCTAAAGAAGTGCACCCCATTTTAGTGGAGGGCGTTACCCGTACAGAATATGAAACTACCAAACAATCATTTCTCACTGAATGTGCCAATGCTAGTCGAATACACCATCCTAATGTGGTGCAGGTGTTGGGTATTCACTATCCTACTCCTGAGGCTAAACTACCATGGCTTGTAATGGAAATGATGGAGTGCAGCATAAAAGGTATGCTGGAAAAATACGAAAAGGACAAAGTGCCAGTCCACATAAAGTTATCTATCCTGGTTGATATTGCTCAAGGACTGGAGTTCCTTCATGGTCAGGATATTGTCCACAGAGACCTCTCCTCCAATAATGTTCTTTTAACAATACATTTTGTTGCTAAAATTGCTGATCTTGGAGTGGCTAAAGTTATAGAACACAATAAAATGAAGACACAAACACAGGCACCTGGCACTTCTGATTTTATGCCTCCTGAGGCACTTTTACGTAGACCAAAATATGGCAAACCAGTAGATGTTTTCTCTCTAGGTTGCATTGCCTGTCATGTCATGTCCCATCAGTGGCCTGAGCCAAAAGATCTGTTACCAGAGGATAGCATGACTGCTCTTACAGAAGTACAAAGACGAGAGAACTACTTTCATTCATTTACTGATTCATCATTAAAAAAGTTGATTCAATGTTGTCTGAACAATGTACCTAGACAGCGTCCACAAATACCAGCTATTTGTATTCAGCTGAAGGATCTTAAGGCTTCGGCTAATACAAATGTTTCTATTGAAACAGCTAATACTGTCGAACTGTTTAATGCTGTTCAAAATGAAAGAAAACAAATTGACAAGTTAGCAAGTACTTTAGCACAGATGGAGACGGCCATAATAGAAAAAGACAATAAATTACAAGAAAAAGACAGAGAAATCCAACAAAACATAAAGAAAATACTAGCAAAGGACATAGAAATGGAGACAAAGGACAAAAGCATGCAGCAGAGGATTAAAATATTACAAGACGAAAACAAGCAATTACAAGAAAAGTACGTAGAGCTTCAACAGAAAGACAAAATTGTGCTTAAAACACTAAAAGAAGTCCAAGAAATGGACAAGGGAATGCAAGAGCAAAACCTACAATTATATGACAAAATGAAGGAAATCCAAGAAAAAACACATAGTAAAATGCAGGAGAAGATCAAAGAAATGTTAGAAAACATCACTGAAAAGCAAGAGCAACTAAAATCAAAAGGTATCATCGAAAGCTCAAAAATGGTATGTTTCTGTAAATGTGACCGAATTTTGGAAAATCACCCATATGGGCGCGCATGAAATAATTAGATTTTTCATGTTTAGTGGGTTACTGTTATGAGCAGAGCAGAATTATAAAAATATTTCTAGAATTTTCTAGTAATTCAAGGTATTGAGAATGGCTTACAATCATTAACAAGTAGGTTTGGACTATAAAGCTTGTTATTTGGTCATTAAATATTTTAAGTGTCAAATGCACCCATATGGGTGACTTTCCAAAATTCGGTCACAAATTAGTAACTAATAGGTTGGTGGGAAACTGCAGGGGAGTAGCCAGGGAAAAGGTTTGGATTTGAAATGGGGGAGCTCTAGGTGCTTCCCCATGGACCATTTTAAGCAAAAACAATGCATACACCAAAATGTGCCCTTAAGCAGTAAGACTAAAAAAGGTGCTGTTTGTGCATCTAACTAGCTAAAACCTACACACTGCTGTTTGTACAGCTAAAGACACTATAAACCTATTGTCAATACTTCCATTTCCAGACAACGTGTTGATTGCAAACTTTAATCTTCTAGCACAGTGGTCCCCTCGCACATGAGTACCTCAGATAGCTAAACCTTCCAAGTATAAATATTATTCTTGGTCCTCCTGTTGAATATATAGTCAACAATTGATGAAGTAACTTCAAACGTCTTGAATATTATACTCCAATATATTTAAGACATCATGTGCCTACCATATGCTGAAAATATAGAACATTCCTAATGTAAATCCTATATAGGGCTGAAACAAATACTGCAAATACTCGAGTACTTTGGTACTCAGATAGTAAAATTGGTAGTCAAGTACTCGTTAAGATCACATGACCCAGCTCACATGATGCACTTGCCATTAGGTAGTGACATGATGAAGCTATAGGTTTGATTGCCATAATTTCTTGTCAGGAACACAAACATTAGTACTTTAATAGTGTGTAGATCATTGTTAATCGAAAAAGCTGTAAACTGATTGAAATCAGTAAAAAATGTCACATGGATATGACTACAAGTATAGCCAGTATTCGTGACCACTTGATTGTTAACTCTAGAGAGCACTCAAATACAAAACCATGATCGTTTCAGCCCTATATTTATACATCAACTATTCAGCAGTTTGTGCTCTACTACACTATACAGAAAATTAGGCACCACAAAAATTTTATACATGCTCCATAAAGACTTGGCCAGATTACTCTGTATTTTGATTAGTTATCAAGATGGTTGGCTATGCAGATTATGTAGTTTATCCTGTATTCTTAAAGTGTACCAGCTACTATTTTAAGAAGACCTGGGTAAGAACATTAACAACAGTACTTGTATATGCATTCATATGGCTTCTCGTAACTTCAGCACTTTGTCTCACATTTTGTTGTAACTGGCAATGAACCTTTGTTACTTGTGTCCACGATTAGCGGGGTGTTGTACTGTAGTGCTTGCCATGTCTAGAAATCGTGCAGTGTCCAGTTTACGGAATAGAGAGGTGTCCGCTATTGAGGGGGTATTAATACACACAGGTATTGGAAGTTGCATTTGGGACTTTATTAATTGTCCGTTATAAAGAAGCTGTTCGCCATTCAGGGGTGTCCGTTAAGAGGGGTTCCACTGTACTGTTGTTCTTTGAAAATAAATTCCCACAAGTAAACTAATAATGTGTTTTCACATGGTCGAGCAAGCGTATTCACTCGCATATTCTTTACAAGTTTAAGTTGAACAGTATCATTACTGAATCAACAGCTTGTAAACTATCCAGAATGGCCATTGTTGGGAATCCATGCCGTCTGCTCTGTACCCTGATCGAGCCGATTGCCTCACCAGTGGCTGCTAACTACTGTAACTACTCCACTATAACTCAGTCTTCTTTCCAGTGTGCAAAAGTGGAGCTCAATTCCATCAGTAAGGCGAGCGCGCATCAACTCTATGTATTTTTGTAATTTGTGCACGAATTTCTATTTGCTTGAAATCCACCTGTACTTCGAGGTATGCATTCTTTGAAATTAAAACTTCGAAATTCAGATTTTACTGTTCCTATGAAAATCTCTGGTTTGAAAATAACCAGCTATACGGTATTAGAACCTATGTACACCCTGTAGTGCGATGCGACCCTCAAGGGCCACACAAGTGTGAAAGTAGCTACTGGAGAGTTCCAAGGCTATAAGTTTGGTATGATTTGTAATTTTAAAAAATTCTGCCTTTGAAAAGGGGGTTTGTTTGAACCATCCAAGCACCCCTGGCTATGTGTTACTAAGCATAGCATAGGGATTGTAATCATGCACCATGTTAAATTGTGCACTATCCTTTTTGCTCCATCAAAATACTTTAATTTTCAGATGCCAGTTGTTGTCTTATGACTCTATTTAACATGCAGTAAGTTGTACGAAGCATGCCATCTCATGAAACAAAACAAAAAATACAGTATTAGGACTCCAGTAAGGCCACAATGACTGCATGACTTAAGATGTTCTACCATATCACAAACTGAGTACCATTGTTTACACTAGTATATATGTTTATAATTGTACCTACTTTGGCCAATCTTTGAACACTTGGCTGGGTAATGCAATGATTTAAGCAGTACCAGAAATTGTTATAACATACAAGTATTTTAGGTGTGTGAATTAAAGTGTAGCTACTTCATCACCATGTGCAGTATAGTACTGTATAGTAGGATCATGGAAGTTTGGGTTGTCTTGCCCAACACCAGCCTCATTTTCCCGTCATAACAGCTTGGCAGTATTGGTTAGGCATAACCAAGCCATGCCTTCAGAGTGACCCCAAATCCTTCCAACAAGAAATTTTAAATTTAACTTAATTTTCTGGTAATTGACTGACTGATTGACTGACTGATTGACTGACTGATGCCTCTGGCTAAACATATGGGTAAAGCTATATGCAGGCCTGATTTCTTCACTGTTCAATGTCACTTCAGCATAAGACGTGACTTTAGTACATGCATCATGGACCTACCTTTGTCCTCCTTGTGTCTCATTTCTTTCTCCACTACTGCGTAGGTATTGATTGGCAGTAACTCACAGCATGGCTTCAGTGCTTATTTTCCACACTTTTCATACTGTTCTTTGTTTGTGAATCTGTATAATGGTGGAACATAGCTGAAACAGAAGCAAAATGGCTGCTTTTGCTTTGCAATTGATAGTTGAGGGCATGTTCAACTGTAATTCCATAAGTGACCAGATTGATTGCAGAGGTGCTTCTCGTACTGGTATTCATTTGTAACATTGGAACATGGCTGAAAATGAAGTGACTTTGCATTTCAGTTATTGATAATTGGAGCGCAACATTCAGTTGCGTGATAAATGTACCTATCACCGTTCTTTCCTTTGATGTGGTATGCAACACTAATGAATTATATTGCTGCAAAAAACTAAAACTAACAAGTGCAAGAAAAATTAGTAAGCTTACATGCAGTTGAGTAGGAATCATAAAAAAGCAATGAAACAAGGAAGGTCATATAGAACTGCATCCGTCTCTCTGCTACGGGCACAACAGTGCTGCCAATTAACTTTGCTAAGTGGTGTGCTCCAGACCTACCACAGAAACTACCCAAAAGCACCCGCACACACACACACACACACACACACACACACACACACACACACACACACACACACACACACAGAACGCACACACACACACACAAATTACACACACGCACACACACACACACTACCAAGGGCGTAGGCAGGGGGGTTCAGATGGTTCGGACGAACCCCCTTTCAGAGGCAGAATTTTGTAAACTTAAAAATCACACCAAATCTTACAGCCCTGGAGCTCTGCGGTAGCTGCTTGCTCACTGGCGCTCCTCTCTACTATACTCTTGAGGGTCACATCACAATAGTTAATGATGAATTGTATCTATTACATCATGTGATCAATTGTGCACGTGATGCATGGTTAAAATGGCGCGAGTGAAATGGCGAAGGACTGTTCAGCATAAACAGCAGTGTGTAGGTTTTAGCTAGTTAGATGCACAAACAGCACCTTTTACTGTTACTGACTAAGGGAACATTTTGTGTATGCTTCATTTTCATTCAAACATGGTCTAGAGGAAGCACCCAGGCCTTCCACTTCATAAGTTAACTCCGAACCCCTTTCAAAAAATCCTGGGTACGCCCCTGACTACACACACATGCATGCACACACACACACACACATACACACACACAACACACACACACTACATACACACACACACACACACACACACACACACACACACACACACACACACACACACACACACACACACACACACACACACACACACATACTACACACACTACACACACACACACGGACACACCCTTTTATTCTCACTGATCCAGGATCATGTTGAGGGGCCAGGGGTTTTAGTAAACCCCTACTGAAATTATTAGTGGTAAGTAAAGCCCAGGCCAGTGTGTTGTTGCTAATTTGTTGGCAAACACAAAATCAGCATGAGTATATACATTATTACAGTGGCAGATCTGTGTTGCTGTGCCCTCCCTAAACAATCTATGGTTGTACAAGATTGGTATACTATATTAGAGCAGTCAGTGGTACATTCCAATAGAATTGTCAACCACATTTTATGTTAAAGATCCTCTACAGTTGTTTACCATGAAAACTTGCATCTGTACCACTATCCCATGGGTACACTTAGCCTGCTAACAATTTTTACAAATGAAATGTACATGGTCCTTTGTATGTAATTCTATATGACAATTTACTTTAGGCTCACAACTGAACTACACGAGTAGTTACTCATGAGACTGTCACTGGTTACAGTAGCTCTTGATCAGTAATTTGTACTGCATATATACATAATTGCAATGTTAAAAAACTAATCTGATAGCTGGCTAGCTAGTTAGAACTGCATGATACTGAGGGCCAATGATCTAGTCTGATTACAAACACCTACATATAACTTTAAAAAGTATAATGTGCTAGCTTGTGAATATTGGGCTCATCTGTTCAATCGTTTAACACTGTAGCTGTCCAGGAAAGGGGATTATCCAGTTACTATTTGTCACAAAGCACAGGTAAAGGTTAAATTTTGGTGACACCTTTCTTACAAACATGCACAAAAATGTTCAAGGAAGTGTCATGCAGGCATAAACTATAGATAGATCTATGACTGTGGTAAAGTGTAGACTAGTCAATATAAAAAAGTTAATGCCAAGACCATGACAAGAAGGGTGAGATAAATGCTGAAGACAGGGCACAGAAAGCGAATATTTAATTAGCATTTAGCTGTGGTTTAATAGCAAACAGAGAGTTTTGTTAAAAAATTAAATATTGGTGCTTTTATAGAGCTTTTTCTACTTCTAAGTAATAGTTAGACACTTGTAATAGGTGTCTTCAAGAATGTAAAAACCTGAGGTAATGTCAATAATTTCCAAGGCACAGCCGAGGACTGAGGTAGCTAATTATTGACATTACTGATAGTTTTTAATCCTCGAAGATGCTTATTTTGAGTGTCTAAGTGTTTTTTACAATGGCAAAGAAGCAGTGAGTTAGTATAGAGAGTTTGAAATATAAACACTGAGAGTTTTTTAGTGAGCAAAAGATGCGCCAAGGTCGCACAGCCATGCTGAGAGTGTGAATAAAGGTCTGTAAAGTTGATGAAAAGTGTATTAGAGGCATTTTAGATACTTTTGAATGGCAGCAAGTGTGAATAGCCAGTATCAGCATGGCTGTCTAGGTCTATAGAGCATGCTTTAATATGGCGAGGGCCACAAACTGCTTTTTTGATTAACCAGCTACAAGGGGTAATCACTTCCATACCACAGTTTATACACTTGCAACCGGGATCAAGAGTTTCTGGTTGAACCTCCACCTCATCATGCATCCATAATAATTTGGCCTTTTTGTATAATAACTAAAGCTGCATCAGCTATGTTAGGGTCAACAACATGCAGTACAAATTCCAGATAAGTAGGTGTGACTCATGAAAGAAACTGGCCTGCTTCAAGGCTAGATTATAATTCATACAATAAACAATCAGGACATAAGATAACTAAAGTTGTAAACCCAGAATTACAACGTAAGATCAACCCAAGCTTCAGTTAGTGAATGTAAGGTTAAAAGTAATAGTATATTAAAAATTATAAATTTAAAAATTAAGTAGGGTTTCAAGCTATAAAAAATAGTGAAACAAGAGATGAACAATGGTAGCTATTACAACATAGCTCAGTGGGAAATCCCTACTTTGGCATTGAACACACAATAATTGTTATATCATGCCAAAGTAGGGATTTAACACTGAGCTATGCTGTAATAGCTACCATTGTTCATCTCTTGTTTCACTACTTTTTATAGCTTGAAACCCTACTTAATTTTTAAATTTATAATTTTTGATATACTAGTTTGCTTAGTTTTTTTTGTTAGCATACAGCTAGCTATAAACATGTGACTGTTTTATTAGGGTGACTGCTGTATTAGAGTATCTCTAGTCAGCCTGCAAAGATGTGCTTGTCCCAAAAAGGGGTGGGGTCATCATGGTTTCGATCGATTAGACTAGAGTATCTCGAATCAGCTTACCAACTTGAGGGTGTGTGGTCACAACAGCTAGCGTAAAAGGGGGCATGGTCTCGATCGATAGATCGATAATACGTAGAATAAAGAATGGGCGTGACCTTGTTACCTATCATGGAGTACTGGTACCTCCGTACAGTCGGGGGCCGTACAGTAGCGTAGTCTAAGTCCCTTAAATAATTTTGTGGCGTCCATTATGCTGCTTAAAGAAAGTGTTGATATGGAAAATTAACGCCTCGGTATGGTTTCGTTGGATGAATAAGAAGACAAGCAGCCTGATTGAAGATAAAAGAAAAGACAGGGCGCACACTCGTCGGAACCCCAAAAGGCACATCCCACCGGTGAGTTTGTTGTTGTGGCGTAAAATGGTGACCATGCACTGCTTCATTTGGGCTCTAGGCTTGCGACTGTGGTGAGTGAGTGAGTGAGTGAGTGTGAGTGAGTGAGTGAGTGAGTGAGTGAGTGAGTGAGTGAGTGAGTGAGTGAGTGAGTGAGTGAGTGAGTGAGTGAGTGAGTGAGTGAGTGAGTGAGTGAGACGAAATTTCGAGTTTTGATGATTTAAAAAAAATTCTATATCTGGCCGCCAGTAAGTGTTTTCTTGTTTTTAACGCTACATTTGATGTTGGATGGACTAATATTATTCCATAAAGGTGATTTTCGTTGCGTAAGAAGTTTCTAAGCTGGTTTTTAAGGGTGGTATTTTTGGTGGCATGCTACACTTTTGATGCAAACCCTACTTAAAAAGTACTACCATACTGTTTGATATTGCAAAGTATGGTTGACACATTAATGTCAGGTTCAGTTCTCACAATGTAAGGTTCAACAAGCATAAGGTGAGGTTCAACAAGCCAATTAACATAAGGTTGACATTTACAGTGTAATTTATTAAGGTCAAGTCATGAGGACGTATTTTTGAAATAAACGGCTTGCCATAGTATGAATGAAAAACCCATACCCTAATGTACAGTACTACCATACAGTGGTAAACAAACAGTAGAAGGAATTTTAAACTGGATTAGGGATCAAGAAAATGTAATGAGACGAGGAAATAGCTAAAACAAGGAAGGTTGCTTATACCTGCAGATGTACTAGTGGACATTATCCAGTTTTGGTTATAGACTGAAGTTTACGGATTTAACGTTCACTAGTATATCTGCAGGTATAGACAACCTTCCCGGCTTGTTTCACCACGTTTTTAGTTATTCACTTGTTTCACAACTTTCTCTTTGATCCCTAATGTGACTTATCCTATTTTTTCCTTTTACATGTAAGAAAAAAAATGGCACCTGAGTTAATGTTTTAGTCTGAACATGCTCCCCAACTATCAATTTATGTTCAGATTGTTATACAGCGTTACAAGTGAAAAACAGTAGAAGTGCCTCTGCAATCAATCCAGTAAGCATGGGAAATATGGATGATGTCTATTTCAAACATCATACTATCACAAATCGACACCTTGGGCTGTCAGCAAAACGAAATGGGACACAAAGATAAGTCCATGATTCATGCATTGTACAAACTGTGGTATGCCAAAGGTATTTGTCAGGCTGAAGCGATGTCAAACAGTAAGCCCATATCCTTAGTCATTATTGAGTTACGTTTGTTTGAAGGCATTAGTTAGTCAGTCAGACAGTAGTAGAAAATTCCACAAAATAGTTGTTTTGTTTTACAAAATTAATTTGTAGCAACTTTTTGCCAGGCTGCACTTTTGGGCTTGGTTGTACTTAACCAATACTGCCAAGGCACCATGAAGGTATTGTGAGGCTGGTTATTTTTGACCAAAATACCCAAACCTTCATGATCTCTAATATACGGTACTACCATACTTTATGATGGTATTTCTTATATGCATTCTTTGGACAATTAAAAGCCTTAATTAAGGGTGGTCTTTATGTTTGCTTGTATATGAAGGCATGCTATTCCGGATGGTATATTTAGCGGAAACAGCAGAATTGGTGGAAACGGTGGAATTGACGGAAACAGCAGAATCATCGTTTACAGATTATGGACAGCCTTAGAACACCCACTTCCAGTTAGCTACTCACTGTTACATATATAAATACAGCTACATAGAACTCAGCACAATTGAAGCTCATGGTCTTTGTAGTATCGATTTTCTGTCTTCTTGCAGTTTAACATAATCTGTGACACTCTTAGAGTGTAGTCATATCTCAACCCTCATACCCTGTATTTTGAAGCACATGTTACTAGAAGTGCCTTCAAGGGGGTACTTATAATTGAAAATCTGTTAACGCCACCCTGAGAAAATAGAGTATGGCCACTCGAGACTAAGCCTGACCATTCAACACCAATTGTTGTTCTGAAATTCAAAACGTGGTAATCAATCACATAAGATTAGTATTAATTGTATAGGCTTGGAGAGCCTGTGAAGCCTGATCTTTAAGAGATAAGACTACTGTCTAAGAATTGATTACCACAGGGCCGGTAAATCGCAAGAAGACAGAAAATTGGTGCTACAAAGACCATGAGCTTTAAGTGTGGTGAGTTCTACGTAGCTGTATTTATCATACAGTACGATAGTAACTGTATAGTAGGGACCACATAGCAGTAGGCGTGGCCCACAAAATAAAATCACCCAAAAACCAGCCTCAATTTTCCCTGACGACGATGAGGCAGTATTGGTGAGGTAAAACTAAGCCTAAACAAGCCTTCAGATCGACCCGAAATGCTTTCAACAAGTTGCTACGAAATTTTAAATTTTTTTTTATTCGACGGAATTTTCTACTGACTGAGTAAGTAAGTAACTGACTGATGCCTTCAGACAAGCGTAACTCGATAACGGCTAAAGCTACGGGCTTGATTTTTTCACTGTTCGACGTCGCTTCGGCCCGACAGGTGCCTTTTGGCATACCGCAGTACGTACAATGCATTCTTCATGGACTTACTAGTGTCCTCCTTTGTGTCCCATTCATCGCTTTGCTGACAGGGAAAGGTGTCGATTTGGCACGAGCACATGATGGCTTCCCTTCAAAACGGAAATCGTCCGTATTTATCATATTGGCTATTTTGATTGCAAAGGCGCTTTTCAAGCAGTTCTTAATTCGTATTGCTGTGTAACGGGTTGAACATAGCCGACAGCGAAGCGTAATGGATACTTCACTTTTCAGACGATAATTAATAAAATTGGGGCACGGCACCATTTCTTTTGGTATGTGTAGATTGTAGAGGTTCTTCCGGAAAAGTTCTTGATTCATATTGCTGTGTAACGAGTTATAGCTGACAACGAAGCGTAAGGCCACTCCAAATAAATTCTCTGTTTCCCGTCCACCACCCGCATCTGGTTACTACCAGCTCTAAATATTCCATTATTCCGTATTCTTCCATTATTTTCCGGTTATTCTTGCATACTGATAGGCTCAGTAAAAGCTATCTTGAAACAGTGTCAGCTCAGTTACGTGTCAGCAGTGCTAACAAGTCAGCATAAACTTCACGTTTGTTATTTTTGCAACTTGCAAAGGAAGGAACAAGCTTTTATGCAGTCTTTTGGCTGTGCCAGGCAAATGATGGCTTGAAAAGCTATAATGAAGTAATGGAAATGGACCGCCCACCCGCATGCAAATATGCCTAAGTCCAGGACAGAAAACAGAGAATTTATTTGGAGTGGCCTAATAGATACTTCACTTTTCAGACAATAATTGATATAGCTGGGGCGCGTGGCGCCATTTCAGATGCGGTATGTATGGGTTCACCAGTCATAACAAAATTATTTACAAAAAAAGTTAACAAACAAGTACACAAAAAATAAGAATTTTCAACTAGAGTAGGGACCATAGCACAATGATAAAAAGTACTGAAACAAGTTGGAGTAGTCCATGATATTAAATCACAGTAAAACAACAAGAAGTGTTATATCCCTACTGTGCATTTCCTTGAGCACAGTAGGGATATAACACTTCTTATTGTTTTACTGTGATTTAATATCATGGACTACTCCAACTTGTTTCTGTACTTTTTATCAATGTGCTATGGTCCCTACTCTAGTTGAAAATTCTTAATTTTTTCGTGTACTTGTATATATAACAGTGAGTAGCTAACTGGAAGTGGGTGTTCTAAGACTGTCCATAATCTGTAATAATGATGATTCTGCTGTTTCCGCCAATTCCATCATTTCCGCCTTTCTGCTAAATGTATACCATCCCACTTGTCCTGGTAGTCTACAAGACCTGCTCACAAAGTCTGTAGAAGAGTTGCTACATCCATATTTCAGACCACCAAATAGAAAGTTAAGAAATCACCTCAAAGCAAAGCTTACCTGTGCAGAAGTTTAGTACAGGCTTTGTTTAGCTTTAAATTCACATGTTGGCTACTTTTGCCATTTAATGGTTTATAGTCTAATATAGGTACACACAAGCATTTTATGAAAACTTTCATGAAATCAGGGATGTGCTTAACAACATGAGCAAAGTGGTGTATTTCACAGTTTTTAATCTTGTTGGTTCCTTTTGACTTCATATTTGCTACTGTACCTTTCTTATAAATTACCATATACATGGAAAATTTGGTGGTGACATTAATTTGATGAATGTAAGCATACTGTGAAATTAAATTAAAATAAATTGAGTTCTGGTTTAAGCATTCAGTTGCTGAGCAGTGTGCTGAAATAGGAAAGTACGGCTTAGAAAATGACACTACAGGTACTAGTAACCTTGGCATTTTCATGCTGCATTGTTCTAAACATGGTATTTCTCCAAAAGTTGGAGCCTACCATCATACATGGATGAAAGAAATCCCAAACACAGAATAAACTAATTACAGGACCAAATGTAGATTGTGCACACTCTAATACAAAACATGCATATGAACTGCTTAGTAGAATTAAAATGATGATCGACAACAAATGTTTTGTTTTTAAAATGCTAATTTTTGACTTGCCACTTATATGGTAACTTCTGAAGTATTTTGAGATTGGAGGTGCTTTCTAAGGTGTTTTTTGGTGAGTGCTCTGTTATTAAGATTTTGGCAAAAGGCATGGGTGATCTCTATTATAAGCCACTACCATGGTTTATGATGAGGTATATATTTTGTGAAAATATAATCTGGAACAATTCTTTCCTGTGATGTACTTATAGTGTTATAGAAGGTCACTAATAAAGGATTATGCACTTCATATTCTAATGATCTGTACTAACTACACTGGAGCCAGAGTCTAACAGCTAGCTCTTAGGCCCCATTGTCAGTAGCTCTCACTTGATCCAAACCTCACAAGCCTTGTACATATGTCATGGTACATGAAGTAAATAGATAATATTCCTGGCTGTCATCTTGCCATAACTAAAACTTTTTTTTATTTACCACCATAAATATGAGTAAGTCAGATGGAGGGAAGACCATGCATCATGATTATTGAGCCATAAAAGTACTCTATGCTAAGGTGCTAGGTGAGGCCTTCCTATTAAAGTACTGTTTCCTATTAAAATACTGTCTACATGATTTCCCAAGGAATCATGAGTGTTGGGTACGGAAAAAGTGGATAGTCTTTGATTGTTGCAATGAAGTTTGAATCCAAGAAATCAGTATGATTGCATACTGACTGTCCAATAGTACTAGTGCTGTAGAATCATGGTGGTTTGCACAAAACATATTGACCAGCCTTCATGGCACCTTGGCAGTATTGGTTAGGTGTAATCAATGCGACCTGAAAGGCTTCCAATAAATTGCTACGAAATTTTATTCTGTGAATATTTCCACTAACTAACATACCAATGCCATAACATAACTTAATAACAGCTAAGGCTATGGGCTTGAGTGTTAGAAGAAATGGGACACAAAGGAAAGTCCATGATGTGTACATTGTACATACTGCTGTATATATGCCAAAAGGTACCTGTCAGGCAGAAGCAATGTCTTTCACTGATGGTACAAGGTGTCAATTTGTGGTAGCATCTTACAGCTTCTCTGTGCTGATGATCGTGTAAGCTGGAAAAGAATGATGGAACTTTGACAGTTAATGATAAAGAAACTGTACATATTGAGGTTTTAAATACATACTTTAAGTTAGTGTTTACAGTTGAAGATATTTCTATTATATCGAATTTTCCAATCAAAGTTCACTCTGTGTTAGATGATACTGTTATAACTGACTCTGATGTATATGACATATTGGGGTCGCTGAACCCAAATAAGCCTCCCGGTCCTGATAATTTGCACCCTCGACTATTGAAGAACTGTTGCAAAACCACTTTTCCTGTTGTTTATAGTGGCACACTTCCTAACGAATGTAAAAAAGCAAACATTATACTCCTATTTTATTTCTAAGAAAGGTTCCAAAACTAGCGCAAACAATTATAGACCAATTAGTTTGACATCACAGATAGTAAAAATCCTGGAATCCTTAATACGTTCCATGATAATGCATTATTTAACAGGCAATATCATAGTAACTCAATACCAACATGGCTTTGTGACAAAGAAGAAGTCATGTTTAGAAATCGGTTAGAGACATATGAGAACTGGACCCATGCAGTAGACAATGGTGATGCAATTGATGTCATTTGCTTAGATTACAGGCTGAAAGCTTTTGACTCAGTGCCTCACTGCAGGCTTGTTAGAAAACTAGCAGATTATGGATTTGGTGGCAAACTTTTGATGTAATTCACAGCTTTTCTCAGTAATCGTTTACAAAGGGTAGTCATGAATGGCGAGAATTCAGAATGGCTAGAAGTAACTAGCAGTGTTTATGTTAATGATATAGTAGAAGCTATATAATGTGATGGGGAAATTTTAGCTGATGATATCTAGTTATACTAAATTATTGAGACTATTTACAATATTGCTAAACTTCAACAAGATTTGGATAACTTGCAGGACTGGTCTAGGCCATTGCTCCTAAATTTGAATTTTGATAAATGCAAGGTTATGCACATTGGCAAAATGCTGCACTCTAATTATCATGTATCTGATACTGCTGCACCTGGGATTTACATGACGTATCTTATGAGAAAGATCTTGGTGTATGGACTACTAACAATTAAGATGGAATCTAGCCTTCACTGTCAGAAAGCTGTCTCAAATGCTAATAGAATTCTTGGTAATATGATAAGGAGAACTTTTGCAAGCATGTCTAAGGATCTGTTTGTGTTTTTGTACACAACATATGTGAGGCCACATTTAGAATACTGTGTTCAGCTGTGGTGCCCTTACCTGGCTAAGGACATAGATTTGCTTGAAAAAGTGCAAATAAGAGCTACGAAGTTTGTCAAAGGAATCGGAAGACTTCCATACACAACTAGACTGCGAAAGTTAGGACTTTACTCACTGTATTGCCAACGTCAACGAGGGGACCTTATAGAAGCATAATATATAAGATTTTGAAAGAATATTACAACATTGAATGGTCACAGTTATTTGTGTTGAACCAAAGCTCACTAGAGGACACTCCATGAAGCTCTATAAAAATTAAAAAAAACAACAATCAAGATCAACACTTCATCATATTTTTTTTCTCAACGAGTCATTAATTGTTGGAATTCACTTGTAATTCACTTCCTGAATGTTGGAATTCATTTCCTGAATATTTGGTGTCAGCATCAAATATTTCTCTATTCAAACAACAATTAGACTTTTACTGGGAACGCAGGTTAGGATATGGATATGGACAAAAGCCTAGTTCCTAAACTTTTTACATAGTTTATCCTGTTTTGTATATCCATAAACAACAATAATAATAATGGTCCATATTTTCTTTAGTGACTAGGATGATTGTAGAGATTCTTCTTCATTTGTAACACTGTGTAACAGGCTGAGCATAGCTGAAAATAAAGTGTAATAGTTACATCACTTTTCGGTAATTGATGGTTGAAGCACATGTTCTAGACCACAATTTTATGATAACCATCCTTTTTTTTTGATGCAGTATGCAGCACTGGTTCACCAGTCATAATTATGGTACAAGAAAGTAGGCAAACAAGTGCAAGGAAAAAAACAATTAGGATGTTTATATAAGTGTAGTAATTTCTTAAGTTAGTAGCAGTAGTGTAACCAGAAATTCAGTACTAATATATAGGGCACACCCTCTCATGCAAATACATTCAATTATAAAATTAAAAAAATTATGAGATATCAATTTGGGTCCATTTCATTGTAGGCTATTCACATATTAGTATAAAAAACTTGTTAAAATATAGGGTCGTTCCTATAACTAGTTAAACAAGTACAAGAATTTGACTAGGGATCTAATAAAAAGTAAAGAGCTGCAGATATACTAGTGGATATTTAATTCTTACTTCAGTCTAGCCATGACAAAATTAAGTAGGAATGTAGTATATCTGTAGCTCCCTTGTTTCTTTACTTTTTATTTCTAAGATCCCAAATTGTACAGATACTTGTATTTGAGGCTACAAACTGTGTTTATATAATTATCACTTCAGGTACTACACAACCAGAAAACAAACTTTGCATCTGATACCCTTGCTGAAAGTGGAGATTACAGAATGCCTCTGGGTTCTACATCAAGGAGTACAAATGCCACCCAAACAACTAGGGAACCTGTGTCAACTGCCAATACTGTTAGTGAATCCACAACTACTACCATACCAAAGCATGGAAAATTGGACTTGAGTGGGCTCCAAAAGAATATAAGATTAAAAGAACATTTACTTCGAAAAAAAGAAGCCAAAGTTCAAGTGGAAGACGAGATTACCAAACCAAAGTGTCATGATTATGATACTATTAATGCCATCCATCCATATGCAAGAACTGCTACTAGACTAGCAAATAAACTGCCAGTGGCTGCTCCATGTTATAACAAAGACTCAGCATTTGTTGAATATTGGCAGTGTGCTGTCTGTGAAATTGTTAATGAAGTTAAGCGCAACAACTGTAAGAAATGCTGCATGACTTGTGGATATTTTTCGGCTTTACATGTCTATTGTGGATTATGCAACCTGAAAGTTTATGTATCAGAAGAGAGGATGAACTCTGAAGTTGATTGTCCAATGTGTAAAGAGGTATTGCAAGCAAATAAACCACCAGTGGCTGCTCCATGTTATAACAAAGACTCAGTAACTGTTGAATATTGGCAGTGTGCAGTCTGTCAAATTGTTAATGAAGTTAAGCGCAACCACTGTAAGAAATGCAACATAACTTGTGGATCTTTTTCGGCTTTACATGTCTATTGTGGATTATGCAACCTGAAAGTTTATGTATCAGCAGAGAGCATGCACTCTACAGTTTGTTGTCCAATGTGTAAAGAAGTATTGCATACTACAGTTTAGTATATTGCATACTACAGTTTAGTTATACTTTGTTATTATATCTATTATTGTTATTTGGACATGGTAGAGCATTACTGAAAGTGTAGCAGTGCATATCATATATCCACACAAAACAGCCAAGCTGTGAAAAAATGGTGTGGCTTTCAATATAGCCAGGGTGAAAAGTTGGTGATGGCCAAGAAGTGGTTGGAATACTGTAAATGCAGGGGATCCCCTCTATACTATATAAAGCACAAAAACACACAACCAATAAGGCTTATTTATTAAGGCTTCACAACACAAGTGCTGAAGGCCTGTGTCCTACAGCCTGTTTAAAGATGTTACAAAAAGTATGTTTGAAAAGCTGTAGAAATCTATTACTGGACTTTGAACCTGCAGCCAATTGAATAATACTACCATACAGCACAAAAATATTTGATGACATGCAGAAAATAATATTTTGAGTCATTTTTGACAAATCAGATAATAGAGCATTTTTACGAAATGCTGCAACATTGTATGAGAGAATCCACAAAGTGTAAAATTTTGAGAGGTTAACAAATTGCATTTAAAGTATTTGTTCCAAATACAGTAGTCGACGGGTAGAAATTCTTTCACGATCGGTTACGAATAGCGATAATAACTAGCTATAGCCCGGCCAATTACTGCTCCAACTACGACTAACTCTCTTCAAAAAGTGTTAATCTATTATTCTAATTCACACACATGATATAACATCATTATTACTACAAAAAAGGAAGTCAACTTCTCAGAAAACATACAACTACAATATAGGAATACATAAAGGTACAATAAGTTCAAATTATGTCACAGTATTATTGTAAAAATTTTTCCCATTCAACTGTATACATCCTAGGGTTGAAAAATTGTACAAGACAACCAATAAATGATACCAAAAGATTTACATAAGCTCCCTCAAACCCTCTGATTGTAACTGCAATAAGTATTGAATTCAAACTGCAAAGTGATACATGTATATAGGAAATTACTTTCAATTCTAGTACGTAATTTTACCACATCTCCACGAGTCTGCTCATACAATAATCTGTAGTATGAGGATGGAGGAGTGAATATGAAGCGGTAACATTTCTGGTAGGTCATGAATATGTATCTTACATATGTATATACATATGCAGCTAGTGTTAAGGATAAAATAGGCCAGTTGGGCAAAGAGATGGATTTTTACACCCCTATCTATGCCTCACCACAAATCGTACATACACACACATGCATACACCATACTTCTTGCCAAAGCTTCAGTTGATATTAATATTTTATTAAACTCCTCCTTGTCCCTGATCAGCAGTTGATGTAAATTAACTGGACCGAAGTGCTTCTACACCATCGGATTAGTGTGTACAAGAGAAGCAAGCAACACTGGAGAAGAGAAATACAAGTGAATAGCAACAATCATCAATCAGACCCACTTAATCAGAACTGAAACCTTACACGGTGACATACCGAGTAGGGATACTTACTAGTGAGGTGTCCTGGTCTAAATGTGTGTACACTATTACAATAGGACCATGGACAAGTGTCCTGATCATCAAACAATACATTTAGATAGAAACAAACTTAAGAACTCTACAGCTACTAGTGAAGGACCAACTAGTAGATTATAGAATTGTCATCTACAAGTGCTACTGTTCTATACCATATGCGTATTTTGTACCGTACGCGTATGGTATGTACCATACGCGTATGGATACGCGTACGGTACGATTTTCCGTACCATACGCGTACGGTATAGACATACGCGTATGGTACGTACCATATGCGTATTATGCCTTTTCTCAGCCTTGCCATCACCTAGCTACGATGGGCTGTCTTTACAAGCATTTCTAGCTGAGCAAACTTAGAACACAACACAATAATCTGCTTACTACTGAGCTGTAACTATAAATTTATTCATCAGCACACATGCACATGCATTTTATCCTTGCCATGCATGCCCATGCATTTCCCACTATAGTCCTATACTAATGTACCTAAATCTTATGTACATGATCTCACTTTGTCTGCAGAACTTTACATAAATGGCACTGTGCATGTATGCTACTTTATACAGTAGCTATCAGAAGCATGCAGATGGTATATTTATACTCAATTATAAGTGTGGATAACTGATAATTTACAACAGAATTGGGTAAATAAGCAAGGAGAGCAATTACAACATGCATGGTAGCTAGTAAGTTCTAACTGAATTATACATATACTGCTTGTGCAAAGCTAATAACTGGAAAAATGAACTTCGTAAGTGTCATCAGTTGTGCAACATGGCTCCTCACTGTATTTGCATTTTTATATATACTATGTACACTCTTCTTCTTTTGAAGATCCAATTTCTTGTTTACGTACTTTTCTTGTTTATACATACTGTAAATAGTATATTCATCACACTGGACCTACAGCACAAATTAATGTGGATGTTGTTAACTTTAAAGAGTACATTCAGATAAGAGTAGCTAAACACATTGTCTTCCCATCCACAAGCATGACAGTAAGTAGCGAGAAGCTATACAACGTACTTAACAATAATAAAACAATGCTACCTAATATACATTCATTACTGAACTATACATTAGAACTCATATATAAACTCACCATAAAATCTCTGCCATGTTATGTTTTCCTACTTCATCTCAGCAGGCAATGCACATGCCTCATTCAATAGCAAAGATTCAGCGAACTACAGTTTAAAAAAAAATTATTGCACAATTAATTACTATATGCACATCAGTCTTAGAGTATAGCATGTCTAATATTGCTATAAGCTACAGCCATGCAGATTTATATTAATTTGCAAACTAAAAACATTGCTTTCTCTACAGTTATATCTCTTTGCTACCTCCCTCAATGTTATTGTATCAGCATTCTCCAGGTCTTCCTCTGTTTGAGCAATCATTATACATTGTACTTCTCAAGCTCATCTGATTAAAATTGTCTGTTCAACACACCTTTAGTGCCACCAGGCATTTTTAAGTGGAAGCTAGTGTACTAACAAATTAAAGGTAAACAATAGATTATATGTAGCAACAATAGAATAAAATATTTAATGAAATAATATATATATGCCTGAAAAAATTGGCTTCATTTGCCAATGGATGCAAATTATTTAATATGGTTGCTATGTTGTAACCAATCAGAATGCAGTATATGGATAATTATATCAAAATCTTATGTTTATATTTAGCCTCTACTGGCTTAGTGTTTATATCACTATGCATTCCAGTTATATTCATTGAAAAATCGTAAATATCAGTATGCTGGCATAATTCTACAGCCTAAAAGAAATCAATGTCTTTTGTCCTAAATAATGCTTTAGAAGATCAAACTTCAAATTTCAGTTTCTGAGTAAGACAAGGAGCATACTGCTCTTGTTTTATGTTGAAGGGATAATTGGGCACCTTTAAACCCAAACACATTTTTACAAAGTTCATATATACAAGTATAGAAAAACCCCTAGTAGAGTTTTGGGTAATATCGCTCTATATAGCTTTTAATTATTGTACTAATCTTTGACTATCTTCAGGAGTATTTGTAAACACATAAATATTATGTGTGGGTATTGTTCTAATTGTAGGGAAGTGTAGGCAGACCATTTATAGGAAAAACAGACTATTGTAGCTATATAATATTATTAATCAATAACTGAAAGTACACAATAACAACTAACTCTTACAACTACAGTACACAATATTAATGTTACAGGTATGCATAAATTACATTATATTACATCATGTCACATCATTACATTACATCATTAACTCTATTATAGATATGAAGGAGGAGTAGCATTTGTAATAATGGACTAGTTTTTGAATTTTCATTGTATCAACAATGGATCATGAATCCAATAAGAAGCAATATATGTGTAGCAATTGCAGCCACAATGTACTGTGTGGAAGAAGAAACAAAAATTAAAATTTACCATACGTTGTCAGTGTGTGCAGTTGCTATGCAACAGCTAGATAATTTGTGACTGGATTTGCAAAAAGGTACCTTTTTCACAGACAAAATTTGACCCATGCATATTTTGAAATTCGGGGTTTCATAAGTTTTTGAACATACACCTTATAATTGCCTGCATGCAACTATCCATGAGTGCATGTACAGTAGCTACTAGTATCTATCTGCATTTTGATACTAAGAGCAAGTTTATCAGTGTAAGGAGTCAAGTGTTACATCATTTTGTTTGCTGGTATGTAAAATGTGTGGGAAAGGTACCTTTTCACAAATCTGGTCATTTTAACTCAACTATATTCTAAAGAACGCATACAGTATACCAGCTTGTGTACTTTCAAATCAATTACACTTTGGATAAATGAAGTCATTTATTATAAAATGCAAGATGGAAATCCATGACAAATAAGGCGGACGAGGCAATAAATCAGTATGTACAAAAGTCAGAAGACATCAAGAAAATAATCCACATGCAGGTGCTTACATAAACCATCATAATTATATGGGTGATGGCTCTATTGCATGTATTTTGTGGAACTGTCAGATACTTTGATGAAATGAAATGTTAAACAGACAACGAGATACATTGTTATAGATTATACACCAACAACTATGCATAAATCAAGACATATTATATTTAATCCCCTTCCTTTGATTTATACTTTTCAGACTTATACTATATGTAGCTAGGTGTTATCATGTTTTTCGTAAAGCTTCCAACCCAGCTGATTGATCTTTATTAGTTTTGACAATATAGAATTCCATCAGATCCTACCAGATCAGCAGGACTTAACACAATTCAAGACTGGATCTGCCAACAGTGTGATGAATTCATGATTGTTTTTATCATATATTGTCCTAAATCAAGATGTCAGTTTCATCACTTATATATATATATATATATATAATTTATAGTCATGCGAGATATCATATTCTTTTATTTTAAGGAATGCTTTATTTTAAATAGGTTTGCATCATGCAGTAAAATAAATTATATCTTAATCACAGTAAAGCTAAATTGATCTTAGCTCTAGAGAATAGAATAGCTATA
The DNA here is from genome assembly GCF_963678975.1 of Dysidea avara. NCBI lineage: Eukaryota > Metazoa > Porifera > Demospongiae > Dictyoceratida > Dysideidae > Dysidea > Dysidea avara. The sequence goes on along the minus strand of NC_089279.1, from coordinate 5,121,265 downwards.
ATCAGATCAACTTACCCTGCCATTCACTAGAATTGACACATATAAATTCAGCTTCTTTCCTTCCACTGCTATATGGAACAACTTGCAACCAGAGACTTTTGAAGCTTCATCTAGCACCGTGTTTAACAACCTTACTTCTTATAAATGAACTATAAAATCGTAATTAGTTAGCTGTAGCTATATATTCTGATTTGTATATATTGCATTTATACTCGCTGTGCGAGGTCTTGCAATTATATAATAATAATAAAATATATATGATTGCTCTATTGAGTATCTCGATCTTCACTGAACAGAAAGACTAGCTCCTCCCCCCTCCCTCTTCCCCGAACAGAAATGAAAGCAGAGTGTCATCAGGCGTAGTCAATAGGTACGGCAGTGCAAAAACCTTCTGCTTAATATTATACGCATACCAGGTTAGCTATACTCAGATGGTACGATTTTCCGTACCATACGCGTATGGTTGTACCGTACGCGTATACGCATATGGTATGTACCATACGCGTATGGTACAAAATACGCATATGGTATAGAACACTACTACTGCTAGGCTAGGTAATCATTCATCTGTGGTAGTTCCATGATGTAACACAATCAGTTCATGCTGAATTGATCATGACCTTTGGCAGTGTGCTTATGTCACTTAATCATTAAATTAACTACTAAGAGAATTAATATAAAAATTAATGATTTGTGGATATCCTATTCAGTTCCTTATGTGGGTTATGTGGGTTAGAAAAAAACCTGGCAGACAGCAGATCAAAGAAGTATATAGCAGGAGAGCATCCAAGATTTTTCCAAGGTGGTATCTAGATTTGGTAGTGAGTCATAAGTGCTGGGACACAGCTCCCAGCTGTTGATAAATTTTATACATTAAAATGCCTCAAAATTTACTAGTTTAAGCTCAATGAATAATACAAACCATTTATATATACTATTTTCAATAACTAGCTAGCTATCACTGTGAAAAAGGTGGGATATAGCTAATATGGTATTTCCAGTGGCTTATTGAATACAAATAAGTTATAGTTATATCCCGGTACGAGGGTGATATCATTGTTATTACACGAGTCCGAGGCGGAGCCGAGGACGAGTGTAATAACAATGATATCACCCGAGTATACGGGATATAACTGTTTTATATCCCAGTGCGCGGGAGTGCGCAGAAGTTTACGGATAGTAAATTAAGTTCCGGTTTGAGTTCCTGTCACCATAGACATAGATATTATAACACCTGGATTGGAAACGGACCCAATATACTCTGTAGTTATGACGTAGGCACTCTTGAAACAATCCCTGTTATCCGCGCTAGAGAAAAATAATTACTTTTGGACGCTGAAGTCACTCGAGAATCTGAAAACTGATGAATTATCGACGTGGTTAGTCATATTATAAATGCTGTACATGCTAGTCTAGTTTTTGTACGAAAAAAGTGCATATTCGCGTTTTGAAATAAATACGCCATTTTTGCTTCCTCTCTTTCTCTGGAGCTAGCGAAAATTCTAAAGTGTTTTATGTCATGAATTTATGCTGTATTGACGCGCTATTTAATAGTGATACTGTACTGTGAGTTTAGAGGTGTTATAGAGGACTTGCAGCGTGACGTAAATCGTCGTAATTGCTAAGCAACCGTAGCTGTCGGCCATGTTTCGGGACAGCGTTTTGGCTGAAAGGCGCTTTCTCAGGATTTGGTACAGGCTGTAATGAAGCGAATCAGTGTTGAGTTGTGTTGTAAATACCACCAAGCTCGTTAAAAAAGGCGAAGAAGTTAGAATCGGTGAGTAATGTATCGAAATTTAATTAGCCACCTATTTCACGAAGCTAATGATAAGATCTTCTATTTCGAAACCAGCCCCGCTTCCCAGTGCCACTATACCCAGGGCTTAGTGAATAAATCTCGTTACCTTCATTCTGACCCAATATGCGCCATACAAAGTTGTCCCGAAACATGTCCGCCTAGCAACCGTTGCTTCACGCGTGCAAGTCCTCTATTGTAACAAATTTGCGACTTGTGCCAAATTTTAGCCAGTGGTATCTTTTTGCCTGTTTCACAAATGGGCGTGAAACTAACCAGACAAGCATCTCTTGATCGTTTTGAGTCGCCGAGGTGATTGTCTGTGATAAAATACATCACTTAGGCTATATTTTGAGTTGGTATCTGTAGTAGAGTAAGAACAACGGACCATCCATTAGTTTCATGCCAACAATCTTTGCTTCCTTGTGTATGGCCCTAAATGTGAGTCATTCTTCTAGATACAAGTTTGGTTTTAATGGTGCCACAATATCTAAGGATGTGAGGTAAAGAGTTTTAATTGTGTTAAGTTGTTAGTTCAAAATTTCATTGTAACCAACCTGGTGTAAATTTGAAGGTGACTGATTATTTTCAGTGTACCATTGTTACTGCTGTAAATATGCACAAATAAGAAGGGTAAGGAATAGTTGAACTGTTGTGAATGTTGAAGTGCTGATCGTTTGGTACATTTGTTTGCCATTGTTCTGAGACTTTGTGGCACTATCATGTTCACAGTAATTTACTCTACTACGGTCATACCATGTGTTTCACGGATTGTTTGCCCTCTAGTAGTGAGGCGGCAGGTTTTGTTAGAGTTATATGACTGCTCTATTAGAGTATCTCGATCTTGACAGGTGCAAAAGCTGAAGTCCTTCCATAATAAAGTGATGGAGCTCCATTTCCTTCCCCTTGGCTACTACACCTGTTACTGCTTGCACAATATTTTATTTTTGAGTTTGCCAAAACATTGACCCACTGCATCCGCATCCATGAAACATAAGATTAATTTGTCATGGCCTAAGCTGATCACTGGTTTTATAGTTTTGTTGTATAGTTGTACTGCACAAAAACAACTTGAGCTGTGAAAAGGGACTTACAGTGTGGACTTACAGTTCCTTAAACAACTCCAGCCTTCGAAACCCTGGGTGAATAAAGCTGTGCACCAAGAGAAATTAAAGTAAAGTAGTGCTGACCCTGTCTGGGTGGTAAAGGCTTTAGCTCCATTGGTTGTACAGTAAATAGTTAGTTAGTTTGCCTGGTTAATTTTCAACTATGTTTGAATATGTAGTAGTGTAAGGGACTGTAAGTCCACACTTTTTACATCGCCACTCGTAACTGGCCTTGTGCAACGGTTTTCAAAAATTGATAATAACAAGCCAAAAAGAAAGCAAACTATACAGTACCATGATATCACTGTCGAGAATGAAGACTGACTGACTCTAATATAGCAAGTTTATGTTTTATCTTATTGTACTAGGTTAGGCTATAGGTATACAAAGTACGTGTACGTGTTGTGTTCCTGTGTATTTATTAATCTACCCATTATTGTGTTTAGTGAATAATTCTGTATTACATTTAATGCAGTATAGGATTGTGCTTGTGTCAGCAAGTACATGGAGAAGTGTCAGCAAGGAAAGGATGTAACATTAAGTCATCATCATCTTGATTGATTCTGTGGTGTGTACTTAATGGAGATGGACTAAGATGTTCAGTAAAGACTTGGATAGCAACTGCAATTGTCAGAAGAAAATGTCTTCTCCATAATTAGATTGTTATGACTCCCCTTGTGGGAAGTGTGCTTGTGGTTGTGTGTGCCTGTGTGATAAACTATATTATTGTTAATAATATTAGGATAGTGCATGAATTGACTAGGACCGATTTTCCGAAACAGTCATCGAGACAGTTCATTTAGTCAGAGGTGTAATGAAGTGACTCTTAATGCAACCACAGATATTCTATTGGAACGCACAGTTGGTGACAATGTTCAGTTATTAATCTTCCTGGTTGCGTAGCGCGACTGGTTTCCCATATGTACTTGAATTGACTGGCTTCCAAATGAAATTGTGCACCTAAGGCTAGGTAATGAACCCTTTCATTCCTTCGCCAACACATAAAATAGCCGTGTATTCGGTCCTTCCTGAGCTTGACCTCCACACTTCCGGTAACACGGAGTGTTTCAACGCGCGAACTTCGTTTCCAATCCCGGTCTTTTAAGTAACATACTATCTATGGTATGCGTTCCTACTGGATTGGAAACGCCAGTTAAATTATTTTCCTATCCTAGTTACGGTGCGCCAATACATTGGGAAATTTGTTGAGTGGCTGTTTGGCTTTCTCTTGCTTGTTTGAAGGCCGGTTCGAAGGTGTGGACATTCCTTTTACATTGTTTATTGTGTTGCGTTGTGTACTGAACAAGAACACAGCGTGTCTGTGGGTACTGGGAGAATTATTGTTTGCGACAGGTGACAATGGCAGGTACGCACCAGCTAATAATTCAACAGCAGTACTAATAGCCAACTTCTCGTCACCGCATTTACACAACCAAAGAAATGTGTGATACATTGAAATAAATTTTAAGCTACAGTACTACTCAGCTTGAGCTAAACAATAGCACAAAGTAGTGCCTGTTTTCTGAAGTTTTATCGAAGCAGTGGAAATATACAGCGAAGCAGTGAATATCTAGCTAGCCTATTACACTCTACCTGCTACAAGTAGTGTAAACAACAGCAAAGAAACAATGCTACACTTTCTGTTTCTTCAGGAAATTTGCACAACCGTTTCGAAACACCATATTTCACCTTTGAACCTGTATTTTCTTACGCTATTGTTTACTGCTCTCCAGCGTCCCTACCCAGTCCAGCCTCCAATTAGTGTAGGTGGTAACTAACCCAACTGTAAACAACAAACACTAATTTACTGGTTACAAGAACAGCGAAATCTTCCACCTGTCGAGGCCATAAAGTTTGCGCGCAGCGAAACGAGGATAGCCCATGACGTCACTATGTAAATAATACGGGCGTTTCCAATCCATGTGACATTCATTATCTATGCTGTCACTGTGCTCAAGATTTCGTCCGAATTCAATTGTGTGGAGATTCTACTTCGTAGCCACAAGAGATACCTTACATACTGCCTACAAACTGTAGGGAAGGGCGGTGTTATGAAGCAGCGGTTCCAGGTACGATTCGCCTTCGTCAGAAATTGGTATAGTGTTGTCGCGTGGTGTGCAAGAGAAAAATAAAGACCAACAAGTAGCTACCATAGTCCAAGGTAGAACGATGAAGTTAGAGGAAGTTAGTTCTTCACCATAGTGACCGTTGGGAGTGATTGCTGGAGCGAAAATCGTCACGTACTATTCTTGACATTTGTTAAACCGCTATCGTATCATTGCTTCGTTCTGCTACAATGTGTATCCGGGGAACACGATCCATCCTTCATCGTTCCAACAATGCTTCCCCGGAAATGGGCCATATTGCTGGCACTAGGGACTTTTAGTTGTCCCCCTTTCAGTTGTCCAGCACACTTGCTCCTTGGTGCTGGGGGTGGTAGGCAAGGGCAGTACATCCAGCCCGGGAGAGAAAAAAAATCGTATTGGTAACTTGTAGTGTTATTGTGTAAAGGATTAACAGTTTTCTTGAAAGATTTAGGTAGTTTTAAGTGCTGTATTGGTGTGTTTTGTATCAATATTTCCTTATTTGGCTCTTTGTTCCATCGGTAAACAATGCCATTCGCGGTTAAGTATTAGTATCGAGTTTTAGTATTAGGCCACACCAAGTCAAACCTTAGTTTCTGGTCACCCGCCCGCATGGAAAACCTGGAACCTCAGTTTATGAGGACTATTATTAATATTACAGGCGCTTAAGTGCCAGTAGAAACCAAGGACACTGATTTTTTAAATATTGCAAAAGATCGATCACGCGAGATACTCTAATAAAACAGTCAAGGAGTCTAGCTAATGCAGCACTCACACTATAATACCCTTGACTCTACCGCACTACTAAAACGTTTCTGACTAGTTTTGTACTTGATTATAAATAGCTAGAAACATGCATAGTGGGCTAAGACTTCAGATTTGAATGAAGAGTTTCTGATGTGCATAGCTATAATTATTTCAATGTGGATCAGCTTACTTTGCTGACATAGCTAATGAGACGTTTCACTTGGAAAGCAAAAGTAACTATAAATGAGGAGACTGCTGTGCTTAGTTGAATTATACATTGTTGTGTTGAACTATACATTGTTGTGCTCAGTTGTAGCAGCGTAGCAGGGGCGGATCCAGGGGGGTCCAAAGGGTTCCATGGAACCCCCCTTTTGAAAGAGCCTCTCTTACTCGAGATACTCTAATAGAGCAGTCAAATCGAGATACTCTAATAGAGCAGTCACAGTAGTCTTTTGATGAGCAGTGTAGGAAGCTATGTATCTAGTTATAAATAAGGAAATATAGTTGGTGAGGGAATCTATGGTGAGGGGTAGCTATTTTTAGTATAGGTGATGACCTTTTTTTTTTTTTTCTTCTTCAACTTACAGCTAGGCTGAAGTTGGATCCACCCCTGCGTAGCTATAGCCATCAACAATTTTCTTAGTGCATTTTTGCAGAAGCATAATTACTTATGCCGTAAGAATATTGGTTAATAAACTAAACCAGCAAGAATGAGCAAATAATAATACTATACAGTGTGTCATCACAGTATACATACTGGTGTATTATGTACGTCCATAGTCCTGAAGTCCTGATCATCCGCCCGCCCGCATCCTTTTTTGGGTTAGGCAGTGACCAGAAACTAAGGTATGACTTGGAGTGGCCTTACAGGTAAAGAAGGCTCAAGGAGCCTGTAAAGCCTGATCTGTACAAAAAGAATTTAACAAATTTGCAACTACATAGCAAAAACTTATATACAATAATAGTTAACTAATTAATAATACAATAAAGTAGACCAGCCACTGTCAAGAAAATTTTTAAAATCATTAAGTGTGGGAGCATTAACTATGTGATTGGGTAAACTGTTCCAGTCATTGATGGCTCGTACAGTGAAAAAAGTAGATCTCACTCTTGATGTTGCTTGAGGTTTAAATAACTTGTAATTGTGACCCCTAGTTGTTGATGAAGTTACAGTAGTAAACAAATCTGATGTATCTAGACTGAAATGGCTGATAGAACATTATCATATCTCCGCGCAGTCTGCGGTATTTAAGTGATGGCAAGTTTAGAGCAGTGAGGCGATCATTATATGTGCAGTTTTGAAGATCCTGGACCAATTTTGTGGCTCTTCTCTATTTTTTCTTGATCTAGAATGTATTGTGGTCCCCAGATGATGTTACCATACTCTAACACTGGGCGGATATATGATTTATACAAGTTGATGAATGTAGCATGGTCGAAATTCTGAAATGTCTTGTGAATAACTGCTAGTATAGTATGTTCACGTTGAGCTGAATCCTGAAAAACAGCTAAAAAATGAAAGTGGATTTTTTCTCAACAGAGCCTAAATTTCAGCCAACAAGATGATTATTGGTAACAGCAAAGGTGTCAACAACAGACATGTACGGTTTGGCTCCATCACAAGTTCGGGAAAGGGCTGTAATGGACACTGCACTTATATGGCTTCCCCATAGGAAATGTATTGTGAAAATTTTGATTGGCCGTAAATATTATGTCAAACATTTGAACAAAAAGATTTCAAAATATTTTTAGCGGATCAAGCAGTACTACAAATGAGCCAAATTTCAAGATCATGTGTATTTGCATCCATGAGTTATTAAATGTTTTTGAGGATTCAGCTCAACGTGAACGTACTATAGTCTGTTAGCTTTCTTGGCAACTGTGGTGGTATGATCGTGAAACTTTAACTGATTGTCAATCATTATTCCCAAGTCCCTTACAACATCACAAGATGTAATAGTAGTGCCATCAATTACATATTCACCAAATCCGTGAGGTTTACCTAAGTGTAACCAATTACACTTACTAATGTTGAACTTCAGTTGCCATTTCTTAGACCATGCAAAAAGCAAATTTATATCTTGTTGAAGTTGGCAAAAGTCGTCCACAGTCCTGATAGTTCTGAACATCTTCACATCATCTATAATGATGTCACGAAAGAGACTGAGTAGCTCCGCAACAGGGTGATAAGTTAGTTATCACTGGGTGATAACTAATATATCATACAGTAGCAGCGCCGCTCTGTCTAGCTGTATGGTAGTTATAACCCAGTGCGGCGCTTTGATACTCCCACGCACTGGGGTTTAAGCTTTAATATAAACCCTGTATTATACTCGATGTTATACTTTAGTATAATGAATACTATACTATTACATATATGGTTTCAGTTTATTTACCACATTAGCGACCTGAAATAGCTTATATCTAGTATAATTCCCACACTATACCATCACATATATGGTTTCAGTACGTTTAACACATTAACTAAAGCCTTACATGAGATTGTTAGTATAATACAGATTACATCAAGCTTTTTTGTATTCAATAAGCCACTGGAAATGCCATCTTATATCCCTCTTTTTTCACAGTGTATGTATATGCTTAGTTTCCTTTAAGTCTGGATCCTATCAATAGTTCATAATATATATATATTCACTGTGAATGTTCTGTTAGAATAGTTTTGACTGCTCTATTAGAGTATCTCGATCTTAATAATGTTCTTCCTTGTATCACAGCAAGAACAGAGTCAGTGTGCAGATTGGAAACTGCTTTGTGCATGTACATAAACACAAGGGTTTACACATTTGCACACTGCCAGTTTCAGTTTGCAAACTGTTTGGAAATGAACTCAATTTTCAAAAGAATTTCCTATTTTGCACACTGAACATTTTCAATTTGTCCACTGCTTTGAAAACCTTTTAGTTACAGCTACAAACCACACATGAAGTGCAGCCATTTTATGCATCCACAAATGTATTCACAGTCCCTATAATGAAATTCCACTCTAGCTAATTAAATTCTTTCCATTACATTATGGTTATTGTTCAATGAATATTAATCTCTGAATCATACCACACATAAAAATGTTATTATCACCAAGAGTTAGTAGTAGTAGGATGTCACTTTAGCTTTCACTACACAGAATTGTCTATAGTGATCATCTGCAAGAGAATGTAGTAACACACACTAAACCAAACATGTAGCTCAAAACGCTCACCCCATATTCCTTGCAGATAATAGTGGTGGATGTTAGAAACTAAAAATCTTCTTGTCATAATATCACAGACTAAACAAGCACATAAATTTCTGCACAGACCACCATAATATACATGTATCATCTTGCTATAGGTTTCTACCAAAGGATGCTCCCTACATGTATAAACAACAATTCATACTTGAAAATATAATCATGTCACGTACCAAGGTCAGAGGTGCTGCCGTCCAATGACTCGAACATCCATCCACTTCAACCTAATTCCTACAATAAACAGCAAGCAATGATAGTCTTTAGAATTTGTATGCTCACTGTTTTTTTTTTTAGCTATATTGATTCTCAATCATCAACTTCACTCATGGACAGAAAGTGAAATGCACTACTGTTACTTTAATAATCATCTGTGGATATAATTGTTTTGTAATCACATGCATGTACAACCATTAACCTTACTATGAAATCTGAAGGCCCGTTTTATACTGCAATATCTTCAAATGATTGCAATTTCATCAACCAAGCAACCAATCCAAGTGCCTTGTCACTGATCACTACAAAAACAAACAAATGGTTACAAGGCGTCACAGCACATTCATGATCAAAGCACACACAAGCTAGCTAGCTAGCTACTCTACCTACCTGATCAGGTTCAGTTGATATGTGAGGTAGTCAGAGCCTAGAACATTAAATTACGTCAACTGAGTCGAACTAGGACAAAATGAATCTATTCAAATCTGTAGCTAGCCCCTCGTAAAGTCAGACCGCTTCCTTTTCTTCTCTGCATGTCCAGAAGCCTCACCAGGGTTTACACACTTAACGGCGCTAACATTGCGCCATCGAGTTTCTAATTCATCTTAACAGTTCGAGCTAGCAAAACTTCCATGAAAGGTATGTCAGGGAAGATGCTTGACCGCCGCTTTGATCACGTGTAGAGGCTGAGGAATGTGAAAAAGTTGTGGGAGGGAGGTAGCTAGGTCTGGGCGTGAAACTAGGCTTAAATATTAAGTTGAACTGACACTCATATAGAGGCTGGAGTAGTACGTACTTGTTTAAGTTTGTACTAGTGATTACAACAGTATGCAATGGACACTTAGCACAGCATACCTCTTATAGGAGGGCCTGAAATTGTTGAAAAGTAGGTGCCTTGAAATTGAAGTTGGTGACACTTACAAAAAGAAAAATATTGTCAAGTAATTTGACTATCAGACATACATAGCTATCTATTTAATAATTATATAACTACCAATTCAAAAATCATGCCAGTATTTAATAATGTCATAGACTCATGATGTCATGCAAGGTAATATTGGAGGACACTACCCCTTACCCCTCTCCCCTTACTCCAATCTCTCTATACTCCCCTCTGCTGCCACTGTCACCAAATGCACATGTCAGGAGCATAGTCAAGAGTTTCTGGAAAGGGATGGGAATTCAGATTTGAAGTGTATTATCTTGGGGGAAGGTTTGGGGTGATCTCCTGGGAGCACCTGTAAATGCACACGAAAACTGAGCCCTAGGTGGTTACATTAAAGTTAGTGTGTATGCATCTTCCTAGTTGAAACGTACATACTGGTATCTATGCAGTTCTAGGCCTAAATAGAACTATTATTCTTCCTCTTCCAGATACGTAGCTACTGATGGCCAATCAATTTTAATGTTTAGTATTCCTGCTTCCTCCACGTCTGAGTGACTTTATTGTTTAGCGAAACTTTCGTCCAAATATAAAAAGTTGTTAAGTTCTTGCTCCTTTCACTGTTGATGGTCAAAGTAAATCCAGATGTCTTTACTCTTGTATTCTAATATAATAAGACATCCACATGCATACAAACATTCATAATGTAAATACATAAACTATTCAACAGTTTGTGCTAATTTGATGCATATATTGTATGAACACTCAAGTTTTCTGCAACTGCTGCCTTGTAAATAGTTTTATGTGAATCTTTTTCCATTTACACCAGGAATCATGTACACAATTGATTATATTGATATACCTAATAACCTATTGAAGAAATGCTTGATTCATCGTTAGTGGTATGTGATCCTCACGAGTAGTGCAGTGCAGCACCAGTGTACAAGTATAGCTACTGCAGTGCTCCACAGCTGTACGTTTGGTATAACTTTTAACTTTAAAACATTCTGTTCATGGAAAAGGGAGGCTTCCGAGCCTTCAGAAACCCTTGACTATACACCCTTGCATTTAGAGTGCCAAATTTCACTATGTGTAATGTGTACTGTGTTGTGTATGTTCTATTAGAACCATTTATAAAGGCTAATTAGCATAGTCTCAGCACTTGACCTGCCAACAAACATTCTATGTATGCACTATAGGATTCATACATCTCCCATGCAGAACTACTGTGCATTCATCCAACTCAATTAGTAGGTTTCTGTGTGTGTGTGTATGTGCACTATATAGAGTATAAGTGTGTGTCCAGTGTACATGTGTGATGTGATATTTGGTGTGTTCGCTAGGCAGCAATAGCTGCAACTGCTGGAGATTTCTTTGTGCATATTTGCGTCTGCATGTGCATGCATGCATGTATACCCACACACATACTGTAATGTGTGCTTATACTTGGGATCACACACAGAAGGCTAAATCTGTTTAGCCAGAAATTTTGACACTAAAATTACTGAACACACAGTCCAGGTATCAGCTTGATCCTCTGGTAGTATGCAAAGAACCGTACAGCTTGGATTCGTAACTTAGTCTAGTTCTATGTACCTTAACTTTCACATGTAAGCATTTCACCAGGCAAGGTTGTTGTTGCTCTTGTATGTGGGTCACTAGTTGCGATAGATAGTTCTAAGTACAATCCAAGGGTTTCGAAGCGATTCAGTAATGGACAATCGATCTGCACGCGAAGGAGACGGATTACCTCAACTACACGTGTTCACACTAAAATAAAGCAGTGCACTAATTAGATATACAAGCATGTGATACAGTATAACACAAAGTCTACATTACATAATAGTTATATTAATAGTATCGCTGTTACTAGTTTATGACATCCTCCGGGGGGCCACATAATGTTTTGGTCCACTCTTTAACTTGCTGTCTTCCTCTTAGAGCTGCTTGACGAACAGGTCGAATTCTCTCAGGCATAGAATTATCATCTGTTTGTTCCACTGTGGAGCTTTGGGCATCACTGTTTGATGGGTTTTCCTTAGGTGAGGAATTCTGTTTGCATAAAGTATCAGATTCTGCAGTAGTGATTTCCAGCGGATATAACTTGGTTATCGGCTGATTTGTCCTGCCAGTGGATGTTCTAATATTTGCTGCTCTGATTAGACCATCTGCTCCTGGAATGGTATCCTCCACTACTGCGAGACGCCAATTGAGACGAGGAGTATCGTCATGCACTAAGGCAATAGCTCCTGGCTTTACTGTTTGAATATTGGAGCCACTTGTTTGGTGAAACTCTCGAAGCCCAGTTAAATATTCTTGCCTCCATCTGGTCCAAAAGTGCTGTAACAATGCTCCTTGTTTCTTGGCTCTTGTTTGAATGTCGTTGTCTCCAAAATCAGGATCACTGTAGTCATACTCAGGAGTCACATGGTAGGGCACACAAACAACTTTCCTACCATACAGTAGGTGGGCGGGAGTGATGGGGTCAGGGTCATTGATGTCTGTGGGAACAGTAGTGAGAGGCCAGTTGTTAAGAATACCCCCTATTTCTACAATTAGTGTTTGCAGGCTGTTAAGTGTTGTAAATGCTCTTCCCAGGACCTTCTTCAAGACAAGTTTGGTCAACCCAATTAACCTCTCCCAGAATCCCCCGAACCAGGGGGCTCTCTTGGGAATGAACTTCCATTCTACCCCAGTCTTAGCTAAGGCATTAGTAAGTGAGGGTGAGGAGAATAAGGATTTCAATTCCTCAGCAGCTGACAAAAATGTTGAAGCATTGTCAGAGAGGACAAGACGCGGTAGGGATTGTCTAGCACTAAACCGTCTAAAGGCCTGCAGAAAGCACTCTACAGTGAGATCCGTTACAATCTCCAAGTGTACTGCACGACTCACAGCACACGTGAATAGGCAGATGTACACTTTAGTTTCTCCTCCATTACCTCTCAAGTACAGTGCACCTGTGAAGTCAATACCAGTGACCTCAAAGGGCAAAGACTGTTGTACACGGGCCTTAACAAGTGGTGGGGGATCTGGTGCAGTGTATGGTTGACCAGCTAGTTTCCTGCAGGTCACACAATTCCTCAGCAAGGATCTGATCCTTTGCCTTGCACATGGCACCCAATACATCTGACGAAGGGATGTCAGTGTCATGCTTACCCCAGCATGGTATTGTTGTTTATGAATGTGCCAGATGAGGAGAGAGGTGAATGGGTCCTTTTGTGGTAGAAGGTAGGGAAACTTAGCTGATTCTGAGAGTGACGCATTGTGGATTCTACCACCGCAACGGATCAGGCCAGTGTGATCCAAATAAAGTTGGAGCTGCCTCACCAGTGGTAGTCGTGAGGAGCGATCAGGTGACTGTAGACTGCTTAGTTCTTCTGGGAAAGACCTGTGCTGCACATTACCGACCCATCGAAGATTAGCAATGGATAATTCAGTGGGGGTCAATGGTCCTGTCAGCTTGAATAGCTTTTGCCTGGTGTTATGGGCAAAGCGGAGAACATAGGCAGTTATGTCTAGCAACTTAGTGTAGTTGCTGTAAGCTGAAGGATCAGTGAGGTTGTGTATGCCATTCGCAGGTGACAATATGGCTATATTATGGACAGCAGCAGATGACGGAGGGTCATCAGCAGTGACAGCTTGTATCAGCATGGCTTCTGTGGAATTCCAAGTGGGCCACTTAGCAGGAGATGATAGCCATGGAAGGCCATGTCTCCATAATGTTAAATTTGCAAATTGCTGAGTTGTCAATCCATGGGTCAAAAGATCTGCAGGATTACAAGCTGTTGGGCAGTATTGCCTTAACGATGATGTGGCCTGAATCTCTTTCACCCTGTGTTCGATGAAAGGTTTCAGCTTCTTCTTGCTTTGAAGCCAGCAGAGGACTATTTGGCTATCAGACCAATAATAGGTGTTGGCTCTGAGGTTAAGGGAGTCCACTACAAAGGAACCTAGACGAGCTGCTACACCTGCAGCCATTAGCTCCAGCCTAGGTAGAGAATGTTGTTTGAGTGGAGCCACACGACATTTTGATATTACCAATGATGAGTGATTGCCACACTGGATGTAGATGACAGCTCTGTATGCCTTTTGACTGGCGTCAGCAAAGACATGCAAGGCAATAGAAGAGGGGTCTGCCATTTGGAGCATAAGGATATATTGTCATGGGAAACGTTGTAGCGAGGCAACTAAGATGTCTGTTGTGATGGAAGCCCACTTGAGCTGGTAGGTTTTATCCAGCTCCGTATCCCAAGATACATTATCTTGCCATAGTTCTTGGAGTAGCAACTTAGCAGTTATAGTTACTGGAGTGACCAGACCAAGTGGGTCAAAAATTGAGGAGATGTAGCGAAGAATTTCACGCTTCGTGACTGGAGTGCAAGTGGCAAGCTCAGGCTTGGGGGAGAGAGATAATTCATCAAGTTCAACGTTCCAGCACAAGCCAAGGACTTTAACAGTCTCTTTCAACTCAGCAATGCTGTGCTGTTGTGCTAGTTCTCTTAGAGACGAACTGTTTGATGTCCAGGTACAGAGGCTGAATTTCAATAAACTCATCAGGGAGCGAGACTCTAGAAAGTACTGAACAGCCTCTTGCTCATTATCACAGCCTGAGACTACATTATCAACATATAAGCTGCTAAGAAGATTGGCAGATACAGGTGATGGATACTGTTGTAAGTGGAAGGTGATAGCCGCATTAAGCATAAATGGGGAACAGCTAGCCCCAAGAGAACAACCCTAAAACGGTAAGGTTGGAAGGCACTGTTAGGGTCTTCAGGATTAGATAACCAGAGAAAGCAGGTGGTAATCTCTGTCAGACTCGTCAAGCTGGACATGAAGAAACGCTTTCTCAATATCAGCTGAAAAACCATAATTGTACAAGCGAAAGCGTAAGAGTATGGCACACAGATGGTTAAGAAAGGGTGGACCTACATGAAGGCAGTCATTTAAACTGGGGTGGTGGGATGACTGCTTACAACTGCAGTCATACACTATGCAGACTGGGGTGGTGGCCGAGTCCTTTCTGACAGCCCGATGGGGAATGTAATGGGTTTGCTTGGTATTAAAATTGTTGACCCTCTCAATAAAGCCCTTGCACTCTTGGTCAGCGATAATCTGGCCATACACACGCAAGAGTTCTGGGGTCTTAGCCAACCTCTGAGCCAAGGATCTAGTACGTTTGGCACAGATAGAGAAATTGGAGGGAAGGGAGGGGTGATCCTCTTTCCAAGGAAATTTCAGAGTTAAGGCTCCATCAGGTTGGCGCTTGATCTTAGATTGCATGTAGGCTTTCAGGAAGTTGTCATCGCTGTCCATAGTGTTTGGGGAGATTCCACTCGATTCTGCTTTCCAGAAGGTGTCAAGGCTAAGGTCATCACAAGCTGTGAAGTTCACATGAATCAAGTTGACAGCTGCTGATGGTTGTAGTAGGGGACCAGATAGTAAGTAACCTAAATGAGACTTGACTGCTGTAGGGCCATTGCCACGTACGACTTGGTCTTGGACAAATGTCCAGTAGTAATCGGCACCTACAAGAACAGTTATCTCAAAATTGTCATCCTCTGTGACAGGGTGAGCCAGCTGCAGACCCTTCAAGTAATGTAACTTGGTTATCTCCATCCGCATGGAGTTTTGCAGTGGAACTGCAAGCTTGGGTACCACCAAAACTGAGATAGGAATGGGACTCTGCTCTTGTATGTGTATCAAGATGGTGGATACTTGAAGGAATCTAGCAGCTGATACTGGGTTTCCAAAGGATGACAAAGATACCCGTTCTGTATGCGTTGCCTTCAGGCAAAGTCTGTCTGCGAGGTCCTGAGAGATGAAGGAGCGTTGTGCGCCTTCATATGGAGAATTCTTCCTTCAGTACTAAATGGACCTGCAGAGACTGTGGCGATAGCAGTCTTCAGGAGACAAACACTATGGGCTAACTCAAATGAAGGTTGGGGCCTAGTGACAGTGGTAAATGTACCTGTTGTGCTTGTAGGGGGGGGGGGGGGGGGGGGCTGACTGAGTATGGTTGGCTACAGGGGCAGAGGGTGGCTGTGGGCTGTTGGCTGGAGCAATGGGGGGAGGGCATAAGCTAGTATGATGTTTCTGGTTGCACTGCTTGCAACGTCTGCGGGAGGTGCACTGTGACACTCTGTGGTGTGCCAGGCAGTTAAAGCATAGGCCAGCTCCCTTTACAATAGACGTGCATTGTTGGTGGTCTTTAACAACAGTGCATTGGTTGGTTGTGTGTGAGCCCTTACAATAAGTGCATAGTGGTTCCCTCTTCTCTCGCTGGCCTACAGGTTTTCCCACTGCGGTGTGGAAGGATGTGGCAGTTGAATGCGCGTCTTTGGTAAAGCCATTAGAGTACTGTCCTACTTCAAGGACATGAATTTCCTTGAGAATGCAAGCCATGACATCCTGGATAGTCCATTCACCACTGTTATGGTCTCTAGCGAACTGTTTTCTAAGGTCTGTAGGAAGGTTTCCTAGGACCATGGGAGTCAGCATTGCACAATAGGTGTCTGAAGACTTGCCCAAGGACTGCAGTGCTCTCATATGGCTTTCCAATCTGTCATGGAAAACCTGTAGGCTGGCCAGATTATTAACAGGCTTTAGAAGATTCATCAAAGCATCCATATGGGCATTGACCAACTTGTAGGGCTTCCCAAACCTCTCTTTCAACAAAGCCACAGAGTGTTGGTAGTTTGCATCAGTGAGTGGAAGATTGTCAATTACATTAGATGCATCCCCTAGCAATTG
The DNA here is from genome assembly GCF_963678975.1 of Dysidea avara. Taxonomy (NCBI): domain Eukaryota; kingdom Metazoa; phylum Porifera; class Demospongiae; order Dictyoceratida; family Dysideidae; genus Dysidea; species Dysidea avara. Next base: position 5,104,437 of record NC_089279.1, on the reverse strand, counting down.
TGCCCGTAAGTAATGAAATTTCTGGACCCCTGTTAAGCTATTATCATTGTGGACCGCTGCTGCAAAGGAGTCCCAAAAGGTTTGAAATTGGAGTGGGTCCCCACCAAATGTGGGAAGTATTAGCTTGGGTAACCGGCTTACAAACTGACCCACAGACTGACCCACATTGCATGCAACATGTGTGTGCGGCAATGATTTACTCACCACTCCATTAGTTGCTGTGTGCTCTAGTGACTCCTGGTTATTGTTCTCTAGCTGGGTATCAGTAATGGTAGTAGTGTCAAGTCTTGATTCCTGATGTTGAGTCTGGGCTGATATGCTGCTGGCTTGTGATGAGGAGGAACTGGAGTACTTCTGTAGAGTGGCCATGTGTTCATTCAGCACGAAATGGTACATCTCAGTGTCTGCGACTTCGTCTTCTAGCTCTTGTTCCGTTGCTATCGCCGAGGCGATTACTTGGTCTAATTCTTCCAGCTGGCATTTCTTCGCGGTCAGTTGGCTAAGAATGAGGTCTATTCCTTCCCTGTCTGAAGTAGAGAACGATTCTAGTGTAGGTTCGGCGTTGATTTCCGTAATCATCTGTGCCTTTGAGAGGAGCTTGGCCACGAAGGAGCACCCACCACGTCTTGAAGCTTTAGCGCGTTGAAGATTATCCATTTGAATCCCTGGTCCGAAGCAGCAACAAATGTGATAGATAGCTCTAAGTACAATCCAAGGGTTTCGAAGCAATTCAGTAATGGACAATTGATCTGCACGCAAAGGAGACGGATTACCTCAACTACACGTGTTCACACTAAAATAAAGCAGTGCACTAATCAGATATACAAGCACGTGATACAGTATAACACAAAGTCTACATTACATAATAGTTATATTAATAGTATCGCTGTTACTAGTTTGACACTAGTCATTTACCTGGAGGATTGAAATGTGTTGACTCTTAGCACCTGAGTCATATGAAGAGGTTTTTACATGGAACGGACATAATTTGATTTAATCACAGAACACTGTAATTTTCGCAAACTAACCTGCAGAACTAATTCACAGTGCTTTTGTTGCATTGTAACACTAATGAAGTGAAGGTTAATGGCTGTCAAGACATCGAAATACCTTGTAGCGTTCCCTTCCAAATATCCTCCATTCAATTCGCCACAGAAAAAGTGAGTGATTTTCAACCTTAAAATGACGCGCTTAAATTTCCTCCGATTTCCTTCTGCTATAGCTCATCTTAATCGCTATTCACTGCTCTTTCCAAACCTGGTTCAGAATCCGAGGTATCTATCACGTGTCGTGGGTTATTACGCCTTTTATTGTAGTCCCCGAAACGCCCAATACAAAATGTATGGGAAATTTGCTACACCCGATCGGTTTAGGCCATTTTGACGTGCCTAAATTTCCGTGATTTGGACTTCTTTTGGTATCATTTGAGAGTTTCTCTACATGTATCAAATTCGAAAGTTACTAAACAGACTCGAGGTAGGTGGTACACGATAATTAATTTAATTTTTTAATGGTTTTTCAATCAAAATGTATTGGACATGCCTGTTCCAGCTGGCATTTTTGCCATGGACAAAAGTATAGCAGATGTCCGCAAACTTCTTCATATGATTGCAGAGGTGTTTGAACTGGTTTACAGCATAGGGATAGACTATATAATATAATGACCAAAAGCTTTGCTCTATTTTGCGTATGTGTGTTTGTGTGTAGTGCACATGTTTAGCGTATAGAGGGTTTGCACGCGAAAAGTATTGTGGCGCGAATTATAAAAAAACTTAACAACCATTGCTAGTCTGACATTTGTGAGGTTTACTTTTCTATGGGGTGAATGCACTTATTTCGTTACCACGCTTTACCAAATAAGAGAATCTCTGTCAAAAGCTAGGATAAGGCCGAAACAAACATTAAATACTAGCACTAAGTTGGACAAGCGTAATATCAAATTTTTGTCGATTAGTCGTGAACCCTAACACTTTGTACAATTTTGACTACGGCTATCCTAGTTTATACAAGTGACTAACCTAGCGAACATGTTCCATTCTACACTGAACCATTGAGACTGGCTGTAGCCTTCACTCGCTTACCTCACAAATGTCTGACAAGCAACGGTTGTTAAGCATTTTACGAAATACGTCACAACGCATCATGCGTGCAATCCCTCTATAGTAAAAAACTTGGGCAGTAAAAAAGTGTGACGAAACCCCTCTGTTGAAAAAATTGGCGGAAAAACTTTGGCGATTGAAATAATAGCTATTCGCCGAAGTTTTTACCGCCAAAATTTTTACTGTACGGTACATAAGGATATTAAACGACAAGGTGTCAACTCATCAGGTAGGTAGTGTAGTAAGTGTATAGGTAGCTAGTGTTGTTGTTGTAGCAGTAAGGTAAATGAGGGTAATTCCGGACACTCTTTAGTAAAATCGCTCTAACACTGCACTCACAACGAGTTAAGACAAACTCTAGGAATCGTTTTAAAGCCTATCTCATGGTGCATCTGCAGTACAAATTTCGTTTCGATACAATCAACTGCTGAGGAGTTATGAGCCAAAATTTAACAGCGTGTAAAAATGCAACATGCGGCTAATTCCGGACACTTCCAATAACAAGCAAGTAGCGCCTTCCACAGGTTATAACAATCCTCTTTGAAGTATGGAGACTAAAATACAACTCATCTGCAGCTTATAAATTAAGTAGAAAGTTAATACCTTTTGGGGAGAAAGCAGCAGTGAGTATTTTAAAAAGTTTATGTAATTCGCAAATATTTTCTTTGTATTTCAACCGAGCAGCTGCTGAAAAATCGACTGCCACTCCGCCTGTGCTGCATGGATTCTTATGATTTTTAGTATGCTAGAGTATGATCTTCATATAAATTATTATTATTATTATTAGCACTTTACAGTGACCAGCACTGAAGGTCTGACAGCAACATGTGCTGCAGCCTTAGGATTACCTAACCTACAAGGACTTAGACCTAGTGACTTAACTTGCTGACTGTAACAGAAAAGGGGCCAAAGCAAGGAAAAAAATCCCTCCAGCCCCAGGATTCGAACTGCAGGTCACCCAATGTCTAGTCGGGGCCACACTCAGTCTTCCTCCAGGAGGGATGGATTTTCTTCCTTAAACCTAAAGTATTTATTATTAGCACTTTATAGTGACCAGCACTGAAGGTCTGACAGCAACATCTGCTGCAGCCTTAGGATTACCTAACCTACAAGGACTTAGACCTAGTGACTTAACTTACTGACTGAATCTTTGAAAATCGATAGTAGGAGCTTGGGCTGCCTGATTAGATAAACATTTTCAAAGTTTTTGAACAAAACTACCCATGATTTTGCTACAAATACGTGTCAAACTTCAAGGTGGAATAACGGATTCGCTTCAATTTTGGTTTGTAGATAGGCTATAGGACATTGCATTAGCATACCAAATTATAGGCCCAGGGAATCTACCATTGTTGAGAACGAACTAAGTGTCCGGAATTAGCCGCTGTCCGGAATTACCCGCACTTACCTTACTTTTTTTTTTCTTTTTTTTGTAGCTACCGATCTAACGACGTGGTAGCAGAGGCGCTTGTTTCGCCATTTCCTGCGATGCAGAGAGCGACCGTATTTACTTTTCCAGTGAACTCCAGTAGCAGAGGTTATCACTTATATCAAAGTATTTGGCCAAATCCATCACGAGACGATGAACTAGCTGACGCGTGCGTGGGCAACCGGAAAGCCGGTCAGAAATTCTATCCCAAGGAGTGCTTACACTGAACAGTGGGACAAATTCCTAGGAAGATCTCCAAAGTCAGCTCGATCTTTATTGTGTGGTGGTACGAGCTGGCCCTCATCTCAAGTTCTAGTTACTCATTGTGCTGGTGTGATAATCTAAACTGAATAATTGGCGAAAAAAACTTTGGCGAATTGAACGCTATTCGCCAAATTCGTCAAAGTTTTTTACCGCCAAAGTTTTTTACTATACGGTATGAAAGAAATTTGTTTTTTGGGGGGTTGATTCCTACGACTCAGGACGTGCCTATAAAGCACTATATTGCTTGGCTCGACTTCATTCGTGGTATTCAAGCCACATATTAACAGAACACAGACAAGATGGCCACAGAGGTTTGCAGATGTAATACTGTTAAGATGAATACCACTGCCATGCCATGAGATGCAATTTTAGCCTCACTTTTTCAAAGTGTACTTATGCAAGCTACTATTATGCAGATAATATAATGGAGTTGCATGTATGACATTGATGTACCATAATTATCACTATTGTGTATGCAATGTTCATTATCATTGTTATTGTATGCATATACAGACACTGATATCTCCCTTAACACACTGCAAGATAGGTATAGAAGATCAAAGGTGGTGGGAGATTGGTGGTACAATATATAGCCACTACCCAGAAGTGTCTACAGCTTCATATAAGCCCAATAAAAATCCTATCCACCTGTTAACGGATGGTAAATGTGAGGAAAATAATGTTCTGTGATAGTAATGACACCCACAGCGCAACGAGAGGCATAGACTGATCAGTATAGCAGCGTCTACAACACGTATATAAACAAAGACTGATTACATACGTGTAGCGCAAGGCTGGAGGAGACGGTCTGGTTGGTCAGGCCTGAGCCGGACCAATAATCTGGAGTTGGACCAACTAGCTGACCAGCTCGAACTATATTACTCATGCAATCTCTGGACGATCATATCTATACACGTACATTCCACAGATGTTATTGAAAATGCATGGCACGAGTAGTTACCTATAGTTTCTCAGCCTAACTAAAGCACAAAACTACACGTACAGTACTTCCAATTACCTTACAGTACAGCATAGCATTCGTATTGTTTTGTACAGAAATGATTTTGGGTTCTACTGTGACGTATCACGTGTGCTGACAGGTGCCTTTGATTCTAAACCAGCACACTTATATCACAACTCAATCTTCATAAAATAATCATTAGCATTTCTTGGCTTGGCTTCTTTTACTGGGCGAAGGGCTGGCAGTGACAAACTAGGCGCCTCATTCCGCGGCAGGAAGCTGTACACCCATACCATATGATTCCATCTGGAAGAGATTTTGAGTAGAAATCACTCTACTTCATCTACCCACTCGTCCTATCGAGAAACTGAGCAACTCTCAATCTCACCCCACATCACGCCATTTTCGAACAGTGATTGATCTCGTGATTGTCCACCAGTATATTTACGTGATGATCCATTCACTTCATTGCATACAAACCAGTATAGTATATGGTCTAGTATACTGCATTTTTGTAGCTGTCCTTTTTATTGAATGTAGCTGTGTGAATTCACTGTATACAGTTAGCTGCCTAGTCGTAAATACTACAAATATAAATAAATTAATTATAGGCTGTTCGGCCATGCTGCATGGGTTCCCTGTGAAATTTGGGGAAAAGTTGCTAGATTCTAGCTAGTTTTACTTTAAAATTTAGCATCAATTTTAAGGCATTTTTAAGCCTGTAAATTGCAAAAATTCTGCAGCTGGACCCCCTTGAGCTTCTAATTGCTACTGACTGTACACTAGCTCAGCCCATATAGCAAGTGTCCCTGTATGTCAGGTCTATCAGGTCTACAATTACCTATACCTATTATCAAGAGTAAATAATGGAAGAGAGAGTATCCAACTGCCATATACTGCATCAAAAATGAGCACGTCAAGTAGAGAAGCCATCCTGTAGTGCTTTCAAAGGCAGTGTTGAAAGAAGTAATAAACACCTGCTAGCTCAGACTGTTTGAAGTGTCCAGGCATGATTTGAAGTCAAACAGTCTGAGCTAGAAGGTGTTTATTACTTCATTCAACACTGCCTTTGAAAGCACTACAGGATGGCTTCTCTACTTGACGTGCTCATTTTTGATGCAGTATATGGCAGTTGGATACTCTCTCTTCCATAATTTTACTCTTGCTACTATACATAGTATAGAAAATCTGAAGAACAATAGACAGGCTTGAGATTTATATTGCTAACTAGCAGTAAAATATCACTAAAATTGCATATCTGAGTGTCTAATTTTCAAAAATTTCCCCTGTGGGGGCATGCCCACAGACCCCCTAGAATGCTCGTGCTTCGCGGCACTTCGCACACTGTGCAGCAACTCCTCTCATTGGCAACACCATGTATATAGTAGCAATTTCAACATATACAATAGCCTGACCAACCCAATTTTCCCTCCTCTGGCCCTGTAGCGTCAATCCAAAGGTATAGATCAGTCTGTCCCGAATCTGGACTCTTAACTTAGGCGGCACCTCCGTGTATATGTCACGAGTATAATCGTATTATAGACCCACACAGAGTCACACATACCTCAATACGGCTGCATACTATCCTCTATACGGCTGTACACGCTTCTGCTAGACCCACACCTTGCCCTCAAAACGGCCCATATCCCTTCCGAAATACCCTTTTAATTAATGACGTCGCTTTCGATTTATTGTTGCTATTTCACGTGATTCACGTGAGCCAAAACAAAGTACAGTTGTACAATAATGAAACTGAAAAAAAAAGGTAAAACAACCTCATAGTCAATGAGTTTTCAGTTATAACTGTTCTGCCTGATCATCACTGCATGAGCTGTGTAGCAAGAACCCACAATCCTTGCTTTCTTCATACTGAGAACAATCACATCATTTCTTCATCTGCAAATAGTTAACATTAATGTTCATACTTCGCATGTTGTAAATATACTTACCAACGCCAGTTTCAAGGTGAGTAGGTGCATTGAACTTGTGGAGTCATTGATGGGACTGCTGTAGTGCATCAGATAAAAATTAGCAAAACTATACAGTATAACTCTACTCACATTGGTATCTCTCAAACTAACTGCTCTTGAAGTGCGCCACGTACCACGCTGTGATATTCAGCCCTTGTGCACCTTGAAGATTCAAGATTGCTAGAATCACAGGGTCAGTGCAGCACAAATAACTTACTGAATCACCCAAGCGGGTACATCGTACAGAGTTTACAAAGGAGTAGACAATATCCACTTTCCTTCAATGCTTTATTCAATGTTCCAGCATTTCAAAAATGTAGGCAGTCCAAAGTCTATATTGCATAAGTGCACAGTCACCAATTATTATAGGGTACACATATATACATACTGTCAGATCTCCACAGTGGTTAGTAGGACGTGTAACACCTGATTACTTTCATCGTCCCTCTTCTCTTAGGTCCATGTCCTACATGTAATTCTTCTATGAAAGGACATATGCAGTCAACATAATACAGCTTGCATATTACAGTATCTGACTATCTGTAGTTTATGTGCACCTCTTTTTTAACTGTTTGTGCGATTCATTCACTCCTCCATGGTTGACGCTGTAAACGCTGGTGTCATAGTGTCGATGTGCTGCTCTGTGAACAGAAATAGAGATATAAGACAAAATTACAACTTAAGAAAATAGTCATCAGCTTTCTTTCTCATCTTGAGTAAATCGTTAGCAAGTAATTGAATATAACAGTCTATAATATTTATGAAGTTGTTGTAAATTAAAAACTTGTGATAATAACACTGATTGGTAATGGCTCACTGCAAGGACTTTCCCTTACTGCAATTTCATGTTGGTCATCTGACTTCACAGCTCACCAACGTCCTTCCTAAGAGTTAAAATTGCCTGTGTCATCATTTGGCGTTCTTGAGACCCACATGCAGCTATATAAGTAGAGGATATTGTACACAGGACATGCATGGTATACACAAGTAAAATTCATACCAATACCTACAGTAAACTATTATTTATTCTTGCCAATACTATAAGCACACAAAGCTAAGGGGTATATATGGCCACATGTTGTCTTGGGCTTGGGCTAGGCCAGTCACATGCATCACACCCAAGAGAGATGAGGCAAAGATGCAACAGTTACACTTTTGTCTGTAACCGTAGTTATTATATTAATAACTAGCTGGGCATTTTATAATAACATGGTACAGAGATTTAAAATAAAGCACACTACAGGAATATCACAATAATTAATATTTGTATGGGACTCATCTGATACAGATGGGTCTCTTAATACATTGTACCAGCTCCCACAGATGCAAAGTATCCCACAGAATTCCCACGCAAGAGACCAGATGAGTAGAACTGGTAAGTAAAGCGTGTCGACAGTTTTATGAGTACGTGTAAAGAATGACCCCTTACAATCCCACACTCAAGCAATCCCGTGCGTACTACTGCGGGTGTAAAAGCTTCTGTTGTTCTTTTTGAAGGGGTCAGCATTGCCAGACTGACTCAACAAAATTTAATTCTGCCATGGATTCACCTTCATTGACCCACTCGGAGTTTTACACCTCTGTTCCAGGACCACAGAAATCAGGCCAGCACAGATTCTATGCTGGGACCATTGGATTGACTCTACTAGTCTGTTGTGGCCATGCCACTTTCTTTCAGACAACAGATGAAGTATGCTGCCATATATGGATTAGCGGTGAGCAACTAGTCTACAGCCAGAGCACTGTTTTGTCATTGGGTCAGCAAAGAAACAGATGTTTTACTATGTGATAGCAGTGTTGGGCCACTACTAAATATCTACCATCAAGAATCTGCTAACGTTTGCACCTTCAATCAAATTTACTAATAATATGATGCTGATATTTCGTACATCACAAAGAAGCTCTCTGGCTAAAGTTTGTAAAGAGTGGCTAGGAATTCATATTGTCTAACCAAATTCATACAAACTGAAAATAATTATAACTAATATACGATATGTAGTATTTAAGTCTGTTGAGACTGTAGCTACATTACACTGTTTGTGGCAGCATGTTACCCAAAGACTTTCTTTTCTTCCTGAGTGTAGCTAGCCGCATGATTTTTCATCCGTTGTTCATTCTGTTTTCCGACCCATTGACTAAAAGAATAAAAGGGACAAGCGAACAAGGGCGCCTGAGTTACCCAAGAGTGGGCAAAACCAGTTCTTCCTTCCCGTTGGGCCGCTGGTAGCTCAACAGGGTATCACTCTTTTCACCCTATTTCATAACCCTACAGAACTTAGAAAAATAACGGTGAACCAAAAAGGCGAAAAAAAAGTGCAGTATTGAAGAGGGATCGAACCCAGGATCCCAGTGTGATGGTCCAGTGTGCTACCGATTATGCTACCGCTGCTAGCTCCCTGGATTCCCTTCTTTTGTATCTTATAAATGTGACTAACGAAATAAACTGTATATAGTAAGAAGAACCTAACCCTAAAGGTGAAGAAGAAACCAAAGCTGAACTCTAACCCTAACCCTAACGCTAACACTACTAGACGCTTCCCCTAAAGTCTACTACTCGTGGCACTGTGAACTACCGTAAGAGCTGCGCATTTTATGAACTCTTTGGATTCTGGTCCATTCAGTGTACCGCCGTTACGTTCTTGGCTGATCAAGTGCGTAGGTCTATTATGGCTGCTTTCAGAGAGGTGTAATAAGCCCCACAGATTGGGAAGTTTACTGCTCTGCCCACAGATTGGTAGATGGCATTGGCGATTCTAGACCTGACCTACAGGGGGGCCCAGTAGGGAACAGCATAGCTATTGTTGTTTGGCTATAGTATAAAGTAGAATTTTCAGGGGGGGTCTGGGGGTGCAACCCCCAGAAGCTGCAGGATTTTTGCAATTTAAAGGTTTGAAAACAGCCTAAAATTTGTTCTAAAAACATGAAAAATGCTAAAAATAACAATGCCAATTTATACAGCAACTTTTCCCCAAGATTTTTTAAAAGTTATTTTTTAACAGGGAGGGCCATGGCCCCCCCTTAGAATCGCCTATGGTAGATGGCATGGATTGCAAATGATGCTACCAATAATTATCGTGTTTACGCCTGGTTATTAATGATTCTAATGGTCTAATGTGATCCAATTTTTTCATTTTCTTTTATATAACTTTAATAAGCCCCTTGATAGCTATATGTTTACTACAAGGAACATGGGTAAAGACAGTTCCGCTTTCTCTGTATTGACTATCTCTCCCTCCAAGGTTCCTTTGCGTACTCTGCAGTTGGATTGGATAAGGTGCATTCTGTCTGATCAAGTTCCTGCATGGAGCACACATCCAACACCACGCCCCTGATGTACTAGCTAGAACACAATATTTATATTCAGTATAGATCTAATTGATTTTTTAATATTCAAATTCAGCTTGTGACAAAGTTACAATTTTAACTTGGAATTAGCTCCAATACAGCAGTTAGCTATACACAAACACAGGCCCATTCTTTGAACAGCATGGCCCTACAAAGTTAAAACTGTTTTCGTCCTGTGAGATTGTCACTTCATGCCTTCTTAAGCACTGTCTGTGGTACCCCCATGAGCAACTATTGCACCTGACCTACAGAGTTCACACACATAAATACAAGATTCGTTAATGTAACTAGAGCTCACCAAGGGAGTTGTATCATCATCCACCAAACCAATCATTCCACAGGAATGGCAATAGTCATTCAATGGTTCTAAATAAACAAAAAAAAATATATTTTCTCCACAGGATTATAATTATCACAAGGCATTGACTTCTATGGATGCACTGTACTACGTAAATGCATGTGAACACCATACTATTGACCTGGATGTCAAAGCAATGCATACACATAAGTTTTGTCTACAATGTTTAACTTAACAATGTTTAACTTTTGCATACTGCAATTTCATTCTTTCAGCATTCTTTCGGTACTCTAAGTCTGCTGCCTCCTGAATTGCCTTATGGCGATCACAAGTAGTGAGGTGATCATATGATTTTTCACTGTGTTTTTGCTAACAGAATAATAACATATTGCTATAAACATAAGGGCATTGCTGAAATCACATAGACAGAACACCAAACACTACAGTTATAACAAAACTCCATGCTTAAACAACTTGATAAAAGAAATATAGGCCTCACACAATAAGGACAAAGATTTTTCACTGAAACTAAACATTTTCACTTCTTGATATGAAAAAACCTTGATCCCACAGAATGTATTTATACATGGCTTGTGTAGTTATAACTAGGAGGTTTCACTGATCAAAAAAGCTATAGCAGTCTACACAAAATTGGTAATGATTTGTACCTCTGAGACTCCGACTCCATGTGATCAGGTGGTGGTGACGTATCATCTGTAGGAGATGCTATAGGAGATACAATTTGATTTGACAATGGTTTGTCAGGTAACAGTGGTGGCACACTTTGACATGCTTGCTGTGGTGACATCCTTGAGCTAGATAGTGGTGATGCACTTCTACTTGGTCGCTGTGGTGACATCCTTGAACTAGATGGGGGTGATTAACTTCTACTTAGTCGCCGTGGTGACATCATTAAGCTAGATGGTGGTGATGTACTTCTACTCAGTTGTTGTGGTGACATCCTTGAACTAGATGTTGGTGGAAACACAGTTGGTGGTAATTCATCAAATAGCAGTGACACATCATCTAGTTGAAAGCGCCACATGATTTTTTTACATCACTATTGAACCACTAACCATCTTTGATAAGATCAGTTAAATCCTCTTCCATTATACAATGGTCAACTCCTTCGGGAAGTTCAGCAAATGGGGCTAACCTTGGTGGCTGGCCAAACATCACTTCATATGGGTTTTGTTTTAAAGTGCGACACACTTGAACATTTAAATTATCTGCAAGGGCACATTACATATTAGTTGGGCTCATACTAGTACTTACATTGAATACATGGCAGCCAGTCAGTCCAAGATACACAGTTGGAATCCTTGTGCTCACATTTAAATGCTTGCAACTGCATTTCTACAAGATGGTTGCCCTTTTCAATTAAACCTTGTGACTGTGAATGGCGAGGTCTACCATTGATTATTGTCATTTCTCCTGGCCATGACTTCAATATCTCTCTAATAACTTCATTAACAAATTCCCTTCCATTATCTGACTGCAATATTTTGGGGAGCCCAAAATATGGGAAAACCTTGTACACAAGCCCACTAGCTACTTCAATGGCACTCTAGTTTATCAGTGGCCATAGCACGTGAAACTTTGACCGGTGGTCCATGTAAAGTGCAATGTAGCAATAAGAATCATCTGGCATGTGCCTCATATCTATCAAATCAATCTAAAATAAGCAAGAGTGAATAATCCTCTATGTAAATTATACTCTCTCCCACAACAAACCTGACAACGTGTTAAAAATCCTGATGAAATGATTGGCTTCAAAGGAGCAGTACAATTCTGTGGCTGCTTCAGCTGGCAAATATGGCATGTGCTACAAAAATATTGAGCTGCCTCCCTTGGCAAACCTTCATACATTCTTTGGACCTACAATAGTAACACAATTAGAAATTATGATAATTGTGGGCAAGTTTGTTAAATACACATACTTAAGAATGCCGGGAAATATAATTAGACATACAAACAAAAGTGGGCAAAGTGCGAAATAGGTACTGCTATTAAATACTAAAGAAAATAAATGGCACCTCTCAGAATGTTGTAGTTGAAAACCATACAAATATGAGATGAAAATGAGTTTTGAATAGTCTTAGTGTATCAAACATCAATCCTGTATTTTTTTAAATCGTCAAAACCCGTTTTTTGTCTGCCTGACTGTCTGTCTGACTTGTCACAATGTCAGAGGCCAAAGCAAAGCAAGCTGTACATGGCCACCACAATAACAAACTCACGAATAAACCTTTCTGGTTCTGACAAGTGTCTGTTTTCTGTTATATTACATGATCATCTCCTTCATGCAAGGAAACCATAATAATAAGGTGTTAAATTTCTGTTTAGACACTTTCCTTAGAAGAACAAGTCAAACAACTATTTGACATTTAAACTACTGACAGATACAATACATGTAGCTTCAATGATACAATGACATGACTGGACCACACTCTTAAACAATCAGAACACATACATGCCACACTTCAGAGCCACACAATTATGTCCTTTAATTGCAGTCAGCTACTGTTGAAAACAAAACAATGGGAACTGCACTCCTATACCTTTAAGTATTGAAATCAAGACACTCTAATAAAGCAGTTATAGCCAAATGTGTATAACATAGCTATGCCATAACAAGAACAGTTAACACACTATATGTGACCGGATTTCACATAACAAGGCTTCCACGCACACAAAATCAAACTTACGTTTTTACCAGAAATGGATTGCTGGCCTAATACACTATCACATTCCACACTGTACTTCCTTCAGGACTGGCAAGTCTGGTTTCTGTGGCAGCTTTCTTCCGACCCTGTCAAAGCCACGAGTGGGAGATTGGCGCCATTGAATGGCCATGGCTTTGTGATAATGGTGTGTAGTGAGCTGGGACTTCACAGAGAGCTCACCAATAGTGTTCTCGGTCAATTTGGAGTGATTTGAGGGCCATGGAGAGCCCAAACTTGGTCTCTGGATTCCAATCGTCTTCTTACTCCATTTTATACCCGTATATTAAGACCACCATCCACCCCCACCCTCCCACCCTATTACTATCACCTGTGATGTTATTACCCACTCGAGAAAAGCTGCCCAAAACAGGGCTAATTTTGGGTATCAGAAATGTATACACCCACTCAGTGATAGCTAGTAAATAGATGCATACTTGGTGCAAATTTTGTTTGCACAGCTGTAGGCACTGGGAAGTTATTACACAATGATTACTTAAAATCGCCATATCTCCTAACGAAGTTTTGTGCGTCGAAGCCGGGTTTTGTCAAATTCAGTCACACATGAATACATTATAGCCGATATAAAGTGTAACTTACCAATTGACGCTTGAAAACAGGCCCACACTTTATTACCAACCCATGGAACACGAGGAGTAGCAAGAGGCAGCCAAACAAGCTAACTGTAGTATTGTTAGATCACGTGATCTCACGTGATGCCTCTCTTAATATTAAAATGAATACATTATAGCCGATATAAAGTGTAACTTACCAATTGACGCTTGAAAACAGGCCCACACTTTATTACCAACCCATGGAACACGAGGAGTAGCAAGAGGCAGCCAAACAAGCTAACTGTAGTATTGTTAGATCACGTGATCTCACGTGATGCCTCTCTTAATATTAAATGTGACCGGATTTCACATAACAAGGCTTCCACGCACACAAAATCAAACTTACGTTTTTACCAGAAATGGATTGCTGGCCTAATACACTATCACATTCCACACTGTACTTCCTTCAGGACTGGCAAGTCTGGTTTCTGTGGCAGCTTTCTTCCGACCCTGTCAAAGCCACGAGTGGGAGATTGGCGCCATTGAATGGCCATGGCTTTGTGATAATGGTGTGTAGTGAGCTGGGACTTCACAGAGAGCTCACCAATAGTGTTCTCGGTCAATTTGGAGTGATTTGAGGGCCATGGAGAGCCCAAACTTGGCCTCTGGATTCCAATCGTCTTCTTACTCCATTTTATACCCGTATATTAAGACCACCATCCACCCCCACCCTCCCACCCTATTACTATCACCTGTGATGTTATTACCCACTCGAGAAAAGCTGCCCAAAACAGGGCTAATTTTGGGTATCAGAAATGTATACACCCACTCAGTGATAGCTAGTAAATAGATGCATACTTGGTGCAAATTTTGTTTGCACAGCTGTAGGCACTGGGAAGTTATTACACAATGATTACTTAAAATCGCCACATCTCCTAACGAAGTTTTGTGCGTCGAAGCCGGGTTTTGTCAAATTCAGTCACATATAGTGCAATCAGAAACAAGTTGATGTTGTGCTACTTCTAAAAACCAAGCACCATGCAGCTAGCTAACTCATCTGGAATTAACCATTACTATTTTACAATTCGTTATATCCCTGATAGATATATGCCAATATATTATGGTCAACATCCAAACCAAATTTTCAAACTCTTCTAAAGTTATGGCTGTGAATATAAGCACTTGTAGTCAGTATATTCACTGTTCAAATTGATTTCTTTGCTCAATTTTCTACTGTGTAGCACTATATTCCCAAAACTACTTCCACAATAGGCTAAAACATTAGTTGATCATCTCAGCAAAAGCCTGCATTGCACGTACGTAATGATTTCTTTTATTATCTCAGTATTATTTCCAACTCAGTACTCCAAGGAATGGGCTCACATCAGCGTTGAAACCGGGTCACTACTACTGACCCGGATGACCCACTGACCCGGATAGCAATCCGGGTCAGACCCGGATAGTAATCCGGGTCAGACCCGGATGTGACCCGGATTAAATTAAGCCGAGGCGCGCGATAAGAGCTATGTTTCGGGTATTCTCGAGCGAGCGAGACTACGTTTTGAGCGTTCGATTCGTGTTGAGTAAACGAGTAGTTATGTGATAACTAAGCCGGTAAGTTTATAATTTAAAATCAGTCAGTGTTTTTGGTTCCACGTAGCTACTGTGAGTTTACAGACAGCAATTGGGTGTGGCTTCATACATACTTAGTATTGCAATTTCCCAATATATTAAAATGGGTGTGGCTCACAAAAGTACTTAATATCCTGCTGCAAGACTAGACCTAGACTATATACAACTCATACATTAATCGATTAGTGGGCGTGGCTCCACGTAAGCTTGCAGACTGAAACGGACACAGTTTCATGCTACAGACTGCACTTACTAATAAATGGGCGTGGCTGAACGTATGTTTGTAACGCGATAAGTGGGCGTGGCTCATGAAAAAGCTACGCGACTAGCGTTTATAGGTTCCACGTCGCCAAACGATCAATTTCGTTTCTCACGTGATCCAATCTGGGTCAGACCCGGATAATTTGTAAACCGGGTCAGACCCGGATGACCCGGAGAAAATGTGACCCGGTTGACCCGACCCGGTTTCAACGCTGGCTCACATGTTTAGTTACAAAATTAAATTAAGCGTGGCTTTAATATAAACATAGGACCACCCCATCTTCACTATATTATGCAGTCTCAGTGACCATAAAACTTGGTGACACTTTAATAATATGACAGCATACACAATTCCCATACCTCTGCAAGCATTTTCTTGTAGCCTACATGCCCATTTTCTGTTGAGTGCACACGCTCTAATATATAAAACTTCTCAGCTGTTGCCACTATGCGATGATGACCAAAGACAGTTTTGTCATTATCATTCTGTAATATAGTTTTGTGAAGAGAGGCACAAAAAACCATCATTTCTTACTCTTTGCTTGGCTGCCAGACATAGGACATTTTCTAACTTCAACTCTGGATAGTTTAATAAAGCAAACTTCTTCGTTTTAATAACCCAGAATTTGAAGGAGTTTGAAACATCGCTTCTTTCAATTCCATTCAAAACGTCTATGATTTTCTTATCCTTCTCCTCTGATACTGTCTTGCTTGTAGTGGTGTGATCAAAATACTTCGTTCTGCAGAACTTTTCGAACAGCTCTCTGTGACCTTCTTTCGACATACTGACTAGCTAGCTAACTCGTTGAAGCTCACACCTCGCAAGCACAAAAAGAACCACGGGGAGGTCTCGTGAACCATCAGGTGTGAAACGAAAGTAGGCCGTAAATTGCACACTCGATCGCACCGCACTGTCTCCTCATTCGAGCTGCGCAATTTATAAATTGTTGCGCATTTTATGAATTCACAAAATGCGCAGCGTAATTTATAAACTGCGCAAATTCACAGATTGCGCCTAACAGTGAAAAGAGTAAAACCCTAGCTCAACAAGGACGGCAGCTAACTGCTGTTATATTTGTACATACAAACTAGTACTCACTCGAAACATCTGAGTCACTTCTACCACCTGTGCTTCGGCTGCACCATACTGCCGGCCACTCGAGCGTCAGTCAATCAGTAGCTGCGGCTGGTTCTTTGTCACAATAGCGATTCGCCCCTGACGACGTTTCACACAATGCAGTCAGTCTTGACCACAATTATGTGAACAGAAGAAGGCATTCACGTATATGTAACGTCGTTCATTGGCAAGCTATACACCTGTACACGTAAAATAAAAACAAATGAAGCCCATAATATTACATACTGAAAACTACAACATACTACTACTTATTACCTAACTATATACTTATTACTACCTATACGTACTTAACTTAACCAATGTCAAAGTCAGGAAATTCGTCCTCAGCAGTAAGCGAATACTGGCGGAGTATCATTTTTGCATTGTACCTCCACAAAGTCACAGACAGTTGCTGGAGACATAGGCGGATCTAGGAGACACTGTCAGAGGGGGCCAAGGGGGGGCAAGAAGTTTTAGTGCACAACAGCGTTTATTCCACTAAGAGGATAAGAATGGAATTCTAGTACACAAGTTATATTCATTTGCATAACTTTATTCAGCATATATATAGCTGGATGAATGATGGACACACAGTTTCTAGACTGTATAATTCAGTTGAAGAAAATTTTAAAAAATTAGACCTCCTATGTTTGAATTAGAGAGCATTTTTGAAAGCACTTAGCTAATGAAGTGTATGCTTTGCAAGATTGGTTAGCCTATCTGAGATAAACCTGTTTGAGGGTAAAGTGTATATAAATAAGGAGTAGTTAGTTTTGTTATGATTTGTAAAAATTGTAAATTCAGTGATGATATTAAAATTGCGACTGTTCTATTAGAGTAGTGACTGCTCTATTAGAGTATCTCGATCTTTGCACAGATTCAAATTTATTTGCCTCACTTTCTTTACAGTGTACAGTTTAGCTATAACTGAGTACATTTATATTTGTTGTCTTCTATTTTCCCATTGGCTTTCTATACTTCTGAATACAGTGTGAATGCATGACTCTAATTTCTGGTATCAGTATAGTACTGTAGGTCCAAGGGGGGCAAGAGAAGGGCCAGGGGGGGCACAGCACCCCTTGGCCCCCCCTCAGATCCGCCTATGGCTGGAGAAGTTGGCGCCTAGCAAACTTTCGTGGTAAACCGTTTCTAACAGTTGTTCTGTTAGCTATGGATCCTAAAATTGATAGGGCATATGGTGACCAAACACCAAAGGTCTCACATACAAGAGGGATAAAATCGGCCTGCCATCTTGCTCCGTCTCTGTATTTGTCTGTATATTCTTCGTATACGTCTGAAAATGACTGTTTTGTATATATCCGTATATGCTTCCAGTTGCGCTGTGAGTGTCCTGGTATTCTGCTCCATACATAAAGGCCAACGGCTGTGCTCCACTAACAGTCCTGTAGAAGTTAGGGTCAAGTGGTAGACACTGTGGATTACCACCTCCTCCTTTTGACCATAGCCTGATCCTCCTGCCCTTCCAGAATAGACTAGTTGTGCTCCAGTGAATGGACAAGAGGTGTGACCCCATCGAACGTAAACCACTCCACCTGCATCATTAACAGTGTACAATATTATCATCATTTCAATTATCATGTTATGATACATGTCACCATCTTTATACACACAAGTACACAAAAAATCAAATTTTCAACTAGAGCAGGGACCATAGCACATTGATTGAAAGTCTGGAATAGTGCACAATATTAAATCACAATAAAACAATAACAAGTGTTATATCCCTACTGTGCTCAAGATACCATGTACCGTATAGCGGGAAATTTTTAAGGGACAAAACTTTCGCACAAATGCAAAATACGATTTTTACCTTTTTTTTAAAATTCACGAAAGTTTTTGGTAAAGTAATAGCTATGCATATAAGCCTAAAACATTTTACGATTATATTTTCATGAAGCTAACATTGCTCACAAAATTCGTGAAAGTTTGTCCCTCAAAAATTTCCTGCTATAAATGCACGATAGGGATATAACACTTCTTATTGTTTTACTATCGTGCACTACTCCAGCTTGGTTTAATACTTTTTATTGATGTGCTATGGTCCCTGCTCTAGTTGAAAATTCATTTTTTGTGTACTTGTTTATTTACTTTTTGCCGAATAAAATTATGATGACTGGTGAACCCATACATACCACATCAAAAGAAAGAAATGGTGCCATTCTCCCCAGCTATTAATTATCATCTGAAAAGTGAAGTATGTATCCATTATGCTTCATTGTCAGCTATATTCAACCTGTTACACCACATTACAATTAAGAACCGTTCACAGAGCACCTCTGCAATCAAAGTAGCTACTATAAATAATATGGATGATTTCCATTATGAAGGGAAGCTATCATATGCTACCACCAAATCGACACCTTTTGCTGTCAGCAAAGATAAATGGGACACAGAGGAGGACACTGGTAAATCCATGAAGAATGTATTTTACATACTGTGGTATGCCAAAAGGCACGTGTCTGGCTGAAGCAACATCAAACAGTGAAAAATCAAGCTAATAGCTTTAGTCATTACCAAGTTACGCTTGTCTGAAGACATCAGTCAGCTAGTCAGTCAGTCACTAGAAAATTCCATTTAATAGATTATTGTTAAAAAAAATTAATAGCAACTCATTGAAAGCATTTCGGGTCGATCTGAAGGCTTGTTTGGGCTTTTACCTAACCAATACTGCTTTATCATCATCAGGGAAAAGTGAGGCTGGTTTTTTCATGGGCTGTGCCCAAACCTTTGTAGTCCCTACTATACAGTACGATACCGTATGATGTAGTGATTTGCATATAAGCAGTTATGCATCTTTTTGGAAAATGTTATCATGAACACATGTAGCTGGTTTTACAGTGTTGCATTCTAGTGTCAAGTACCTAATTATTATTAACACTTTACAGTGACCGGCAATGAAGGTCTGACAGCAATATGTGCTGCAGCCTTAGGATTACCTAACCTAATTTCAAGGACTTAGACTTAAAGATTTATACATAGCTGATGAGGTGTAACAGAAAAGGGACTTATTTTAGTATTGTATGGTAGTGTATTGTTGAGGTAGTGCTGAAAGTATTATGAGTCTAATTCTTAGAGATGATGCTGGGTTATGTATTACATATGCAAGCAATCCTTGTTTCACTACTTATTTCTGTGATCCTATTGATTACTTCTGCTTGTTTGTTTACTTTTCTTATAATGTAATAATGAGCTGCACATACCACATCAAAAGAAAGAATAGTGCTATATATGTAGATGCCAAGTTTGCGTATGAATGTACACCTCAACTATGAATTACTGAGAAGTGAAGGGGCCAATATGCTTCTTTTTCGGCTACCAGTTACACAGCAATTCAAATGCAGAACATTAATTGCAAGAAGCATCTCTGCAATCAATGAAGTCACTATAAAAAATATGGAAAAAATATGGATGGTTTGTAATCATAAATTTACTTTTAATAACTGTACTTAGTCTAACAATGATACATAAATCTCATTCTAGCAGGCATCTGAAGTTTATGTACTCTTTAGTGTATAGACACGGAACAAATGTTTCTTAGTATTAATAAACAGGGAAATCTGATGGAGATTGCATTGATTGTTTCACTATGTACTGAAGTCATTAAATTTTACATGTGTGTGTTTTTACCCATGCAGTATATGTATTTCAATACGTTTTTATATCATAACAGAATTTTGCAAACATGGTGGGTTTTTGCTCAGCCAGTCACAAATTGTATAACATTCTACATTGCACAACACTACCTGCATCACTCCCTTTAGGTACAGGTGGTCCCATTGCTCCAGAATTACCTCTAATTCCGTTGTCATCCTTACTTCCCTTGTCCCCCTGAGGCCCAGGGTATCCTGCATTTCTAGTAGGTCCCTTGGGACCGACATCTCCCTTCTCTCCTTGAGGTCCAGGAAGGCCATAGGTGGGGATGCATGGTGGTGCTGCCCGTGCTGCAAGTCTCTTTATCATCCTGCGTCCAGTTGTGATGGTACCATTAGAATTGGTATCCTCTTCATTATCAACCTGTTAACAGAATAAGATGTGAATGGCATAACAATAATACCTTGGTATGATTGCCAGAAGATTAAATGCAAATTAAAATGCATATAGAGTATTTCACAATTACAACAAGGAGCAGTGCAGCTGTACAAATCAAAGTTACTGGTTTTATTTTCAGCTACTAAATTATACATGCTGCACTGTAGAGCACAACTGTACCATTCCTTACTACAATATTAATTTTGCTATAGAAGTCTTACTATGCAGCTCAGTGAAACAGTTTGTAGCAAAGCTAGATATTATTCTTTGTATGATTTCAGTATAGCTACATATGTACCATGCCACCATATGGCAGCTGTGGCTGTTACTATATAATGAAAAAAATCCCTCATTACCTTAAGCTGAGCCTCTTCTAATTCTAATAATAAAAATATTAGATCAATTTGTTTGTCCTTTTCATTCAGTTTTTCCTTTAGTTGGTGAATAATTTCTGCTTGTTCTGCAACTTTTATAGCCTGCACTAAAATCTCACTTCTCTGTCCAGCAATATCTTGTTATTGATGTAGCACTAGTGTTCTTAGTTCAACTAGTGAGGACTGGAAGTACCATCCACCATACGCAACACTACCAAACACACTACTGACAATAGTGAACTAACTATCATCCCAGTATTGGTAGTAGTAGTAGTAGCCATACTGATGATTGTATGTGCTGCCAGGAATGTAAAGGAAGGAGCATTTATAGTCCTCTGCAGGTTCAAGAATTCCTTATATGGATACTCTTGAGTCTGGTGAATTTCTTATATGGATAGTCTTAGATCTTATGATACGCTTATATGGTTATGAGTCATAATGCATTAGCATGGTTTCATAGATTATGATACCTTTAATGTCTTAGCTAGTCAAAAGAAGACTGTTAATCCACCTGTCTCCATCAATGTTAACATTCAAGCAATAGTTTTGAACTCAAAAAAGAATGGCCCAGGTGTAACTTGCCTAAACAGTGTACACACATTTACATAATCAACATGCGCTAGTGTGGCAAAGATCCATTTTTCTCAGAGACCTATGAATGTGTCCATTTCAGCACTAGCACATCTTGCTATGAAACGCACAAAGCAGTTGTTAGTGGAGCTAAATCTTATTTAGCAGCTATGATGATCAATGGTTTACTTATCCCAATGTGCTTGCACTTACTACATTGCCAAGTAATTACTGTTTTTTCGTTCAGTGCTACACCCGCTCATTATCAGGTATAAACAAATATTTTGTTTACAATGAACTGAATGTGTCAGGAGTGCAAGTGTGTATATAATTTACATAATTGGATGATGTTTATGTTTTTACTTTCAACTACAGAGTCCCAGTGATAGCATTTTCTAAATCCCACTGTGTGTATTTAATGGATGGGATTCTCTGATCTCAGTGCTATATGTCATTCCCTGTGTACAAGAACCAGCTTGCATAAGCACAGCCTTTCTCTAGAACAGCAAGTACCATATCGAAAAAATGTGAATTCCACTATGTAGCAATTTCTTTAAAATTTTCCAACTCATATAACTATACTATTCTGATTTATGGTTCCCTAAACATACAAGTGTCCAAGTGCTGGTTGGTCTGTCTGTCTGTCTGTCCAGTAGTCATACAAATACAATGGAGGGACCAACCAATGGTGTACTGATTATCAAGGTGTATTGGTTTTACAGGTCATATGTACTAATTGATACTTTGGGACCTTATAGGTGTCTGTATTATGTAGGTGTCCAGTGGCGTAGCCAGGAATAAATCTTTACCGAGGCAAAGTTTATACATTGACCTAATTGAAAGGGTCTGCTTCTGACTCAACTGATTCACAAATACTTTCAAGTATGGGTGGTACAACATTTGCAGGTTGACTCTGGTTGGATGGAAGAAACTGTTTTTCCACATGTCATAAGTGATGCTCCAGCCTACAGTATACCATGCTTCAATTATTAAACTAGTTTAATTGCATTCAACCGGCACAAAAACCTGAATTACTCCAGAGATAGTTTGAGTGGTCAGGCCATCCGTGGACTCCAACGGAGGTCATAGTTGTACACACTATACTTTTTATTGATCTGATGTGATATTTAAGTCAGAAATTATCTCTTTCATGTGATGATCAACTGCATGTGCTAAGGATGTCAAGCTAGGAAGTCTGGGGGCATGCTCCCACAAGGAAAATTTTGAAAAGATATGCTTTGAAATGACATGTGGAGGCTATTTTTTTATTGTAACTGATTTGTATGATCAATTAGCTCAATGTAATGCCATGCCATGCAGTTGACTCATTGGAACTTTTGAAAAGTAATTTAATACAATTAACACAAATGTAAATAATTCAGACCAAGCAGTGTAATGAGAGTGGTGGCTAATCTGTACTGAATGCTTTATTAGAGTATATTACGATGACTGCTCTATTAGGATGACTGCTCTATTAGAGTATCTCGATCTTGTACAAATTCAAGTAGCTGAAAATTTAAAGTGGTCCAGCACCGTGTAACTGTAGGCTCTGGCCCTGCTTAGTACTACAGCCATATGTGTGTGTGATACAGTAATGCTGTCTAGTATGAACGTTTGAATAGAAAATCAGGGTTGCCAAAACTCTGGCCTGCTCAGCCTGTTGTTAGTGAGAATTTTTACCGAGGCAGCTGCCTCGGTTGCCTCAATAGTAGCTACGCCACTGGGTGTCCTCAAGTGTGCACATTAACAGGTTCCAGTGTAAAACTTGAAAAGGGTTGACCCTAGATTGTGTTTGTACAGTCTACTCTTGTTTTCCATATGTGTTACATGTGACCTGTTCTGTGAATACTATTCCACTAGGGATCTCTGAGAAGGCTTAGAGTCTGTGAACTGTATTTCTGGATTGGATGCTTTTATGTTACTAGAACACTATAATTGATTTTGAGGAAGCCTATCACTGTGATCACCCTACTCTAATTTTTCCTCTCTAGAGTTTATTTCATGAATCACTCTCATGTTGCAAAGGAAGTGCCTCAAAAGGTTGGATATACGTATAGTTTAGAATATTCTTGACATCTATATCGGGTTCTATTATGAGCTGGTAACTTTCATATACACAACTCAAGGTGTTTTATGTGAGCAAATTAATAACACTCAGTTTTTCAAACAGCACTACAAAGTATACCTGACCTTTTGAAGTAATATAAACTTGTATTTCTGCCTACCATTTTTACAAGCTACATATGTACGTGTGTGTGGATATGTACTCTAATGTTCTGCATTATACTCTACCATGCTTGTATAACATTCTTAGTATGTACGTATACAGCAGCACGCTTGAAAACAATACTGAAAACTGCAGTCAAAAGCTTAAAGATCTAGCACAAAATTTTACAGCAGTCAAGCATTTTGAATCACACAGCAGTAGTCTACGTACTTGGTGCACACAACACAAGACAGTTCCTTCTCTCTGTGATAAGGAGGACATGATAGTGATCCACACACTCCTTCTACTGGGAAGAACAGTAATTCATTGTAGTTGTGCGATGATCTAGTCATCAGTGTGAGACTATGATCAACAGAAGTGAATGTTGTTTGGGCATGTTTATATTATGCACTCATCAAATAGCCGAAATATTCTCTGGTCCATCCTGATGGACAAGTGTACTTAGCTGGTAACATGTATACAGTACTCCTGGTAGGAACATAACATGCAGAACAAGGGACATCAGTGTCATCACTGTTTTGATCTTAGTGGATTAGTTTTATTGTACTCCGCTCCAAACATAAAGGCCCAGTTTTTGATCCACTGATAGTCCTGTAGAAGTTAGGATCAAGTGGTAGACACTGAGGATCACCTCCTCCTCCATTATGGTCATACTGTGATCCTCTTGCTCTTCCGCAGTAGACTAGTTACAACTCCACCTGCAATTAATGGTTTACAATATTATCAGGAAGTATATTATAAGGAAGTATTATGTTATGATACACATATTGTCTTTATATACATGTAGTGATTTACGTATCATAATAAAAGTGATTTAGAATTTTTTGGAAAGATGAAATCATGTAGGTATACATGCAGCTGGCTTTACAGTGTTGCGTGCTAGTGCTAAGTACCATATTGTAGTGCACTTCCTAGTGCTCTAAGTGATAATTATCAGTCTTAGTTCAGCCCATTCCACAGCATTTCAAATGAAGAAAAAGAACAGCACAAGAAGTGTCACTGCAATCAATCCAGCCACTATGGAAAATTCGGATGATTAAATTAATGTGGTAGATAGTTATGTAGTTTGGTATGTTGCAGACCCTTCCACTGAGGCTGATCAATTTGAGACTATAAGTGCCTACTACATAGTGCCTTAGCTTTCCAGCGTGGGCACTTATAACTTCTAATCAATAGTCTGTGATGTATAATACATACCAGACTAATAGCTAGTCACACAGCCACAGGCAAGCTTTAAAGGTGCTCTGTACAGTTCATGTATGGCTCCCATGAAATTACCATAACTCACAAATGGTTTGGGCAAATATACTGTACTTTCTTACTGGATATAAGCTAACACTAGAGCACACTTTAGTCCAAACCCAACTGCTAATTTGCTGTAGAATGCGAGTTATAATTTTTCCCTTTAAACTAGACCTAGTCTTACAGTTTACACACTAGAGCCTTGATACTTTCATGATACACTATAAAAAACAGTACAAACTATTGTGCATTTTATTTTTGTGTTTTAACTTCTCAATCATCAGATACTCAACTTCCAATTTGATACTGCCACCTATCTTTCTTTTCACGTCCATGCTATTTATCACCCGAAGTTGCTATCAAAAAACTGCAAGTGCTCTTTTTTACTACAGCAACTCATCCAAAATTTTCATGCCTTTTGGGTGAAAAATGACAGACTTAGTTCTATGTTAAACATAAGGGTGTGTGTAGAATAGCAAGGAGCATGCCTGTTGCCTAACACACAGTATTTCCATCATTGTAAAGATAACCTGTTTCACCATGTGACTTGGGAAGCCTTACTTAAACTGTACAGAGCACTCTTAATGTGCTGCCATGAATTGACTCCTAGCAAAAAGAAATGGGACAA
This sequence comes from Dysidea avara, assembly GCF_963678975.1. Taxonomy (NCBI): domain Eukaryota; kingdom Metazoa; phylum Porifera; class Demospongiae; order Dictyoceratida; family Dysideidae; genus Dysidea; species Dysidea avara. The sequence goes on along the minus strand of NC_089279.1, from coordinate 5,078,693 downwards.
AAAGGAGGACAAGGTATACAATCAAATTTCTTGCTGTTACAGCTGTCTGGAACTATAACTCAAAGAGTATTCATGCGTAAAAAGCTGAAACTCACTCCTTGGTATATACTAGAAGCAAAAAAGAATAAGAGAAATGTGGACATGGTAGGGCTTTGTTCAATGCTCAATGCCCTAATCATGATACATTTTTGTGAGAATGTGAGAAGTTAGGCATCTTCACTATGAAAGTCTGGACAAGGGAGCACAGAGTTATATTTATAACTGAAACACACTAGTGTAGTATGCTGGTTTTCTTGGCCACATGACACACACTATACTTATCAGGTGTCTTGTTATTGTCCATGTGCTGGTTAACCACCCAGTGGAATTTCAGTGAAATTGATGACGTGATTAATATAAACTGCAAAATCATGGTAAAACTCTTTAACACTCCATCTGTCCATCAAAATGTGATGAAACCAGTTTCCAAAGCTATGCATGGTACACACACTGTATTTCATTTATAAATTCTGTTCATCATCTTATAAGCCTTATTGGATGCCTGTTATATTGCAAGTGTTAAGAAATATATAGCTTATGTATGTAGTACTCTATTGGATATTGAAACTTTTCTCCGCCACTTATAGGGATTAATTAATTGTGGCAAAGGTAATTATTACATCAGGCATGCACCAGAGCATTGAGCAAACTTTTTTGCTTCTCTGTCATCTATAGTACCAAGGAGTGGATGCTACTCAGTAATAGTTCTAGTCAGTTAGAACAGCAAGAAATTTAATTTGTCCTGCAACTGTACAGCAAATAAAATACAGGTACTTAATCAATCAATCAAAGCACATGACTGAAACAGGATAGCAAAATAAGACTTGACTCAGTGAGTTTACCATGCATATGCTTTTCCTATATTCCTCCATGTGTGCAAACAAGTAGGCTATCCCAATAAAGAAACAGCAGTGTGGAAATAAGGTGCATTGTAAACAAGCATCTGAAACTCATGTACTCTTTAGTACGTATAAAGACAAAAATAATTCTAAACAGGCAAATCTGATGGTTAGAAGGTTGTATTGATTACTGGAAGTGACTAAATTTAATATGTGTTATTTCCCAGTGTATGGTTTATATGAATTTTGCATGCTTGTTTGCTCAGTCAGTCACAAATTATGTAACATTCCACAGTGCACAACACTACCTGCATCACTCCCTTTAGGTCCAGGTGGTCCCACTGCTCCAGGATTACCCCTGATTCCATTATCACCTTTGCTTCCCTTGTCATCCTAAGTTCCAGGGTATCCTGCATCTCCAGTGAGTCCCTTGGGGCCGACATTTCCCTTCTCTCCCTTCTCTCCCTTCTCTCCTTGAAGTCCAGGATTGCCTGTATCTCCTTTAGGTCTGGGAAGACCATAGGTCGGGGTGCATGGTGGTGGTGCTGCCCATGCTGCGAGTCTCTTTATCATTCTGTGTCCAGTTGTGATAATGCCATTAGAATTGGTATCCTCTTCATTGTCAACCTGTTAATAGAATAAGATGTAGGATAGTAAATCTTCATATGATTGCCTAATTCCCAGAAGAGTGAATGCAAATTAAAATACATAGAGTATTTGACAATTACAGCAACAAGGAACAGTGCAACTGCACTTTAATCAAAGTTACTGATTTTATTTTCAGGTACTAAATTATACATGCTGTACAGTACTGCACTGTAAAGCATAACTGTACTGCTCCTTGGTGCAATACTTGATACAGAAGTAAATACATAGTTATGTAGTTGCATTTCTGTCCCAAATCAGGGTTGAAACTGGGTAGTTCCGTATGACCAGTTTAAGTAAACCAAAGGTGTGCTACAGTTAAACACAAAACAAAATGGGTAACTATATCCAAACACCTATATAATAGACCAGCTTATTTTTGCACAGATCGGTTGTATACATCAGTGATTGACAAGTGAGTGGTTAGTGTAGTAATGTGTGTGTAAATGTTTTAATAGAATTTCTGATTGCTCTATTAGAGTATCTCCAATCTTATTTAATGGAATTGTGCAATCTGTTGATTTTCCCACTGTTAAAGCTATAAAAATTTCTGGGAATGTCAGATTTCCTTACATCTCAGGGAAAGTCAGATTCCCTGATGTCTGGGAAGGATACTTAGGTTCCCTGACATTCCAGGGAATGCTACGTACATTCCCTGACACATCAGGGAAAGATCAGATTCCCTGACTTTCCAGGGAAGGTTGCATTTCAGGAAAGGTCAAATAGATTTCCTGGCCTGGCCAAAAGATCTTCACTTCAATCATAAGAGGGGCATAGATATGCTACAGGTGTGCTGGATCAGCAAAACATCTGCCGAACAACGTAAAGGGAGAGCCGGTAGAATTTTCCCTGGAAAGTGTTTTCATCTGTACAGTGCAGATAGTAATGCTAGCATAATTTCTGATTCCTATCATGCCCAAAATTATTTTTATTCATAGCCTTTAGTTTCAATTTCACAGACAATTTCTAGTAGGTCTAGAACATTTTTATTTATTTATTTTTTAAGACTTTACAGCACAAGTACTGAAGGTTTAGTCCTACAGCCTGTTTAAAGTTGTTACAGAAAGTAGACCTATGTTTGAAAAGGTGACAAAAGGAGAAAACATCCATGACTGGACCAGCCTTGAACCTGTAGCCATCTGATTAACACTCGAACGCTTACAGGGGTCTGCATTCTACCTGTACATAGTGTTATCTGTGTTTGTAAAACAGTCATTTGAAGTATTTTGTATTGAATTAACTTTTGAGCCATCTGCTAGCACCACATTCCAACCAGTTATGGGCACAGCCTTTGGTGAGTATGTTGAGCATTAGTTTGAAGCAGAGAGACATTTCCTGGTGTTGTTTTAACTGTTTTACTACTATGGCTGAATCAAAGTTTGTTACTGCTGTTGTTCCATTCAATAGTACCGACTATCCCACTGGAAGATCCGATGGCTCTTATGAAAGAAGGCTTGTGGAAGATAGTACTGGAAAAGTTGTGCATACTGGTAATCCTGCAGAACATCAAAGTTTGCTGCAAAAAGAGATAGAGCTCTGACTAATATTGTTTTGTCTGTGGATACTTCACTCCTGTATCTTATAAGCGATTTAACTGATCCTGTTGTTATTTGGAGAAAGTTAGCTGGGGTAAATGTGAAGGATGAAACTTAATTTGGATTGGTCAATCATCCTATGCTCAGACTGTCTTGAAAAACATTGGATTAGAAAATTGCAAACCTGCTGCTACACCAGTGGCCACAGGAGCAAAGCTGTTGAAAGTTACTGAACTGTTTGATGCACCAATCTGCAGTGGGTATGTTGCTGTATCTTTTAGGATGGACCAGACCAAACATCACATTTGCTGTCAGTGATTATGCCAGATTCTTCTCCCCAAGCCAACCAAAGAACATTTTATTTAATTATAAAGGCTTTACAGCACAAGGGCTGAAGGTCTGTAGGACACCTGGTCCTACAGCCTGTTTAAAGTTGAAATATTGGGTCGGGTGGCAGTTAAACATATCCTGAGACCTGTGGTATCTGAAGGGCACAATCAGTTATGTCAGTATAAATAATGATGAAAACAATGACAAGATCATAACTGGATACTTGGATGCTGATTGGGCTGGTGATGCGAATGATCAAAAGTCTATTTCAGGTTACTGATGGTGAATGGAGCACCAGTAAGTTGGAAAAGCAAGAAACTCAGACTAGTGTTGCTCTTTCTAGTACTGAAGCTGAATATGTGACCGGGCCTGCGAAAATAGGACATGTGGGCACAAACTACACCCCGCCACATAACATCACATATCACAGTACTGGGATAGAATATGTTCGTTCTGTAACTTAATTGTATTGTAAAGCCTACTAAATCTTTAATAAGTGCTGAAAATTGCATGGCCAAGCAATAATGGAATATGATACATCAAAGTTCAAAAAAGTAGGCAATTTTTATGTGCCCACATGCCTTATTTTCGCAGGCCCAGTCACATATATTGCACTAGCTTATGCAACAGAGGAAGTTACATACTTGGCTGAGAGAACCACAATGAACAAACTAAACAATACTGAGTTATACCGGCACAATATGGAGTCTATGAAATATATAAACCCAAAGGCCCAAATCTGCAGTGCACAAGGGACGCTAGGGCACTACTAAGGGACTGAGGGTTTATAAATTTCATAGACTCCACATTGTGCTTGTACAACTGCTTTAGACTAAAAAAATTGCTGGTTTTCTCGCAAGTATACTAGCGCCATGGCAACCATACAAGCTCACGTGACAAAATAAACACCCTCATTGTATCAACTGCATGTTAATAATGTGTACTCACTGGATAAACCTAGATTTTGAGCATATGTTATACATATTGTATGAGAAAACAAGGTGGAGTATATGAGATTTATTACCCACCCAAAACAGCCTAAATATAGAGTCTAAATCCAACTGTTGTTCATGAAGACAATCAACCAGCCATAATGCACAGCAGAGTCACCACAATACCACAACAAGGCCAAGCACATTGACATTAAGTATCACTGTGTTTTGAGAAAATGCTAGATAACACCTTCAAACTGAACTTTTGTCCAATAAATGAGATCCTGGCTGATATGATGACTAAAGGACTATCAAAGGATAAGTTGACCTGTAGGAGTGTAGAGAAAAATGCACTCTGGACAGAAATTATCTTTAACAATTCATAGATTGTAGTTATTTAGGTTTTAGTTTCAAAGACTATTTTTAGTAGATCTTAGAACATTCTACCTGTAGTGCAGTATAAACAGATGTGTGTTTGTAAAATTTTAGTGCAGTCACTTGAAGTAATTCGTGCTGAATTAACTTTCAAGCCATCTACTAACACCACGTTAACAGTTTTGTTTTAGTGCTAGTGCATCTTGCCATGAAACTCGCAAAACAGTTTGTAGCAAAGCTAGATTTTTTCTTTGTTACACTTTGTATGATTTATAATACCATTCCACCATATGGAAGCTATGGCTGTTGTTATGGATGAAAAAGCAATAAATTATAAATCTGTAATTGCCTTAATCTGATCTTCTAATTCCCAATAATATGAAGTCAATTTGTTTGTTCTGTTCATCTATGAATTAACTTCCATTGCTCAACTACATAATATTCAGCTATACACTATCATACAGTACGATAGTACTGTATAGTAGGGACCACAAAGGAGTAGGTGTGGCCCACAAAACAACATCACCCAAAAACCAGTCTCAATTTCCCAGACAATGATGAGGCAGTATTGGTTAGGTAAAACAAAGCCCAAACAAGCTTTCAGATTGACCCAAAACACTTTCTACAAGTAGCTACGGAATTTAAAAAAATATTTATTTAATGGAATTTTCTACTTACTGACTGACTAAATAAGTAACTGACTGATGCCTTCAGACAAGTGTAACTCGATAACGGCTAAGGCTATGGGCTTGATTTTTTCACTGTTTGACGTCGCTTTGGCCAGAGAGGTGCCTTTGGCATACTGCAGTATGTACAATGCATTCTTCATGGACTTATGGTGTCCTCCTTTGTGTCCCATTCATCTTTGCTGACAGCGAAAAGTGTCGATTTGGTAGTAGTATGTGATTTTTTTTAATATAACAAGTAAATGAAAAAAAAAACTGACAAGAAACAACAATTCAAAGTACATGTGATGGAAGCACCTGACCCTCAGATATTGCAAGGTCAAGTGCTCCAATAGTCACTGGGCTGCCACGATGAGACCTGGCTCCATGCAAGCAGGTTACAGCTGACCTCAGTAAAGAAAAACTGGTGGAGCATCTAATCCAGGACACTACACTACTATAACTCTGGTCTCTCTTAGCAGCAAGCAGAGATGCCAACCTCTTGTAAGCAGTAGTGGCCACACCTCTCATTCCCCCAAAAGTAGAGAATACCAAAGGGGTGAAAGAGCCCATTTCTACATCCCTTACACGCTGCTCATACTTACACTGTTTGTCATACTCAAACCTTTCATACAGAAAAGAAACTGCTGTGTTTTGATAACTAGGAGCAGTGGGATTAAAAACTCTTACATCAAAGAAAGCCTTTTGATGATGGTTTCCCCAAAATCCTTGCACACTGACATCCAGGCGTGCTCATCCTCCACATTAGCTGTGGCATAGTGAAAAGATTCACCAAATAGGGCTGCAACACTGGATCAAATGCCACATCATGACAAACTTCAGACAAAGCAGCTGCGGTGAAATCCCTAAGTTCATTATGATGTAGAGTAGGGAAACCACCAGATGTTCAGTTCATTGTATGATCAACAGTGAATCCATGACCACGTACACACTTAGCAGGTAAGCCACTGGGAAACCATCCATAACGCAAACACAACGCATCCCTAAATGTACCTTTATGGAGTGCAAATCCATGTTCTTCAATGGGAAGCACTAGTACTGATAGCCAAGAAGAGGCACCTTTCTCACTATACAAAGAAATAATGCTATGTAAATCGGCTAGCAAAAGGGGAGTAAGTTCTGATTGCTTAGAAACCAGCTGCTGACATCTTAAAGACATAACATAGCCTTAGCTTGACGCTGGGAACTAACCACTGTTACCCTGAAATAAGTCTGCTATTCAATGATCTCCTAGACTAAGGCTGAGGTAGCCTGAAGGGAAGAGTCAAATTCAAAATTAGCATTGACAGAAGGATCACACAACCCGAGCCCACCCATATGTGCCGGAAGGGCAAGCAGATCTCTTTCTAAGTCACTGACACATTTGCCAGTAACAGTAGGAATAAATTCTTTAATAATGGATAATTCAAGGGGCTGAAGAAAGTCAGAAATTCCAGGTAGAGTTTTCAAAAAGTAAGTCCATTTACCAACAAGACCATGAGTGAAAGCACAATAAGCCATATGAGGTTGAACCTTTGCAATCACCCTCAACTTCTGCACACAAGACACCCAATAATCAACCTTCTCACTCACATAGTGTTTCACAAAAGTTGGAGATCCAATGGCAGCACCAAGGTGGCGCTTGCCCTCAGTAGTAATGCCTATACCACATCCAGCAAAAACTTTCTTTGCCAAATCTAGATGTTCTGTTTTCACTATCAGCCATGATTTAGAGGGTTTTACATTATAGCCATAAGCTGGGCCCAAAGTCACAAGGGAAGACCACCATTTATACAATCCCTTCAAAGAGCCAGCAGCAGTTGCATCATCAGCAAACTAGGTCTGTTGTATATCACAATCACGAATTGCATCAATCAAAGGAACCACACTGATAGCATACATAGCCATTGCCAGTGGATCCCCTGTGTAGTGCTCTCAGATGAAAACAGAAGCTTACCATCAATGAATAGTGGAACATTCGCCCTATAGGTGTTCATCAGAATTACAGCTAAGGAAGGACAAAGTATAGGTATGTTGCAAAGTGCAACTTGACGGTTCAAACTATTATTGGCATTGCTTGCATCTACCAGCAATCCAGCTTCTGTAGACTCATCAGTAAACACTGAGTGCATTGCATGTATTGCAGCTTCACAACCTGCATCCTGACCCGCTGCACAGACTAGAGTTGAAGAGGGCCAGCTGCCTCAAGAATATCCATTTTCACTGTAGCCAAGACAGCCTTGCCAATAATTCTCCTAACAACTTCACCCACAACAATAGGCCTAACTCTTGGGCATTTATCAAGGGCAATAAGTCGACACGCAATGACTTTCATGAGGCCATCAGGATCAATCGGCACACAGATATTGACAAGCTGATAAGGCGATAAGGCGATAATGTGTGTGTGTGTGTGTGTGTGTGTGTGTGTGTGTGTGTGTGTGTGTGTGTGTGTGTGTGTGTGTGTGTGTGTGTGTGTGTGTAGCATAACACAATGTACAGTAGGAAAATAGATGCTTTAGCAAGTTTCATGCATCCCACAAGTAACACTGGAATACAGACTACATTTTGCACTTCCATAGCTGACAAGCAAGCACAAGTAGGCTGGTGTTCAAACCTCAAAGTTTGTTGTAGGTATATTGCCACAAACCAACAACAATAGATAATTAAATACCACTGCTATTGTAAAGCTACTCTCCACTGAGCAGTGGTGTGGTGTTCTGAGTTATAGTTATTCAGACACATCTCCAAAGACTGATCACATACCGTATGGAGCCACATCTTTGGTACCAGCAAAATTTGTCAAATGACCATAAATTTGCCAAATTTTTCCCATCCAAATATTTTGCTCATGAGGAAAACAACTGCTCTTTGTGGCTTGCTTACTGCATGGAATGTAGATTGCTTATAGTCTTGAATATCAGATGCCAAGCGTGGCACCACACCAGGTATGGTGATTGGTATTTAGTTAAGCAAGGGCATGAGCTTTACTAACAATTAGCCAAATTTTACTCTTTGACTGTGATATTTCACCAAAGTTTCCCTCCATACAGTATTGGATTGTACATACAACTAACAAAACAGCCATTGCCACATTACACCCACTTTATTGACAACACCTTACATTATGTACTTCCATTTCAGACAAACAAATCTAGCTATATATAAATAAGTAATTATTAGTAATGCACCAATGAGAGATACTGTTAATTATCCAATTAGCCAATACTGAAATTCACACAATGGCCAATACTGATAACTGATCTGATGTTTATGTTTGCAAAAATTCCTTTTTTTTTGTTTTTATGAAAGCAATATCAAATATCATCAGGGTTAGTAAAATTAACTTCAACTAACTTATCTTCCAATAATTACCAATACTAATATTGCTGAAATTTGGCTGATAAACTGATTTCAGATTATTAATCAGAGCATCACTAAAATAAATAAATAAATGTAAAAACACACACAGAAAGTTTAAAACTGCAAGATTACTTGCCTTGAACTAAGGCACTTGGCAATCCATGGAGATAACTGATATCTTTGGCTATAGGCACCTGCAGCCTATTGTGGTTTAAAATTAAATATGCTGCAGTGTTAAAAATACAACTTGTTATGCTTATCATGATCATTATGCTCAATATTTATGTCTTTGCCTCTGTACTGCATGTGCTTAAAAATTTTGTACTTTTTGAATAACTTCTGGTTTGTGATCACTTGTGGAAAAATAAAAGTGTTTGTTTCACAGCTTTAATATAATTTCTGTAATAAAATGATATGATTATGTCAAGCACCTATAAGTAGTTCTATTATGGCATGTCAATCTCTTTGAATATGATAGGATAGGACTTGCAGTGTATTTATTACTGTGCCTATCATGCTAGCATTATGCTTGGTGCTTCAAAGCACCTATCATGCTCAGTCAGCATAATAGACTGGTGAAAAACTTAGGCTACAACTCATTTGCCTTGTGGCACTTATGGTTTTGCAAATGTCAGTTGGGATAGCTATCTATGTATAGTAGTAGTAGTAGGCTGTATATACAAATGTGTACTAATAGGGATTTGTTGCAATGAGTGGACATTGTAAGTAATTCAAATCTGTCACAGTTGATTCTTGATAATCTGAAGATGGTATGCAGTGCCAGAAGTGCAATTTTTTTTTTTTTTTTGCAGCAGCAGCACAAGTGGAAGCACCCTGTACAGGCTTATGCCTTTTGTGTGACCCCTGTCATTGACAAAAATTGATAAATAAATAAAGTGCTAAAGGTCTGTAGGACATGTACACTTGGTCCATATACAGCCTGTTTAAAGACTATGTTTTAAATTACACAAACCGTTTGCATGTGAATATGCAGAAGAATAGCCTAAATGGACTAGACAGTTTGTAAATCTTTGGGACTATCCAGGATCCCAGCATATTAATGGAACGATCTACGTACACTGTATGGAAGATGCAGCAGATGATATTGTTTTGATGTCATTAGTTTGACAGCTGAGGAGTACAATGTTTATTTGACCAAATTGGAAGAACATTTCATTGTGAAATGTAATGTCATTTTTTGAATGCATCTTGTTCAATAGTTTAATTGTCATATCTACTCAGTTACATATAATATATAGTTGTAACACAGGCATGAAGGCTTTGACTGATAAGATGCCTAAGACTGCACGTGGCTATGCATATCAGGCAAATTCCTTGTGCCCATGTTACAGCCTCAGTTACAGCTCCGTAGCAGGCTATTAGCCTGTGGTGGGTGACCAATCACCCAAACCAATATGAGTGTAATCACTGGATTTATTTTATATACATTCGTGATTATTGGTCAGCAGCTGGCAATGTTATAGCTATTTTGTTCACATGAACAAACATGCAAGCAAACAAGTCCTTGGAATATTGTTATGGAACATTCAATAAAGAGTGTTTTTAGGCTGTTGCTGGGTACAAGCTTTTAATGTTATCTGTAATGTGGGTGCGGTCCATAATTGAAAACATACTGAAATTCTTATGAATAACCAGGTTAAACACTGTACCAAGAGTATATAATGGTTTCTATTATATACTCTTGACTGTGCCTAATACTGCCTATATCTGGTTTAACTCTATTTTTTTGAACTAATTAACCTGTTTATGTTAGATTTTATTCATGTGACTCAACTTTTTGTGGAATGTGAAACAGTTAGCTAGTTTCTGCCTCTGAGAATATATAGCTGCTGGATGTGTGTATCATCCAATGTAAATAACCATATTGTTATTTATATATATATATGCCATTTCCAAAAACAATAGCTGCTACGTACGTATATGCATTGTTCAATTTTCCTATTACAATAATGATATATAGAAACATGCTTGTAAAAGTTACGCTAAACAGTCAACAATGTACAGCGGTCTACACTTGTAGATTCTAAACATAAATATTATACGCAGCAGTGGTTTATTTGGTGCACACAGCACATGACAGTTCTTTGTCTCTATGACAAGGAGGACAAGGTAGTGATCCACACACTCCTTCTACTGTGTAGAATAGAAAGCCATTGTGGTCGCGGAATGAACCAGGCACTAATGTGAGCCTACGATCAACACAGGAGAATGTTGATCGGGCGTGGGTGTAGCGTTCGCTCATCAAATAGCCGAAGTACTCTCTGGTCCATCCTGATGGACAAGTATAGTTAGCTGGTAGCATGTATACAGTATTTCTGGTAGGAACATAACATACAGCACATGGGACATCAGTATCATGACTGCCTGATCTTAGTGGATTAGTGTCCCGGTACTCTGCTGCATACATAAAGGCCCCAGGCTGTGCTCCACTAACAGTCCTGTAGAAGTTAGGATCAAGTGGTAGACACTGAGGATTACCTCCTCCTCCATATTCATAATGTGATCCTCCTGCTCTGCTGGAGTAGACTAACTGTGCTCCAGTGGATGGGTAAGAAGTGTGACCCCATCGGACGGACGGACATAAACAATTCCACCTGCATCTAATGATGTGCAATGTTATCATTTCAATAATCATCTTTATATTTTGAATGTGAACTTGTCATACAGTACAGATTTACAATAATACAATTTATACTCTAGGTTGAAGTACTGGTGTGTAATGGCCCATGAGTCACAAGTGAAAATCTGTGTACTTGGCTAATTGCTTTAAACATAAGAGCAATGAAACATTCAAAGCTCACTCAACACACTAATTGTCAGCACTGACACATTCAACAAGTGGCAAAGAGCATCTGGCAAGCACTGTAGTGGTGATAGTGACTGAGTCTACTATTTCTCAGTTTGTAATAGTGTAGTCTTCTTCTTTGGTGTGTCTGTACACCACCAATTACGAATATTCCCAAAATTGTCAGGAAAGACTCTGACTGAATGTGGAGACTCTTTCCAATGGTCTCAGTCTGAGTGATGTACATATTATATCCTATTATTAATGTGATAATCAGCACTTACTGATATACATACTATACGTACCTGCAAATCAACACTTAAACATAGAAATGGGACACAAGGGAGGACACCATGATACATGCATGCATTGAAACTGCTGCAGTATGAATGAAAAGGTGCATCTCGGGTCAAAGTATATAATGTCAACAGTGAAAAAACCCCGTAGCATTATCCATAAGCTTGGCTGAGGATATCAGTTAGTCAGTGTTAAACGATTAAAATTTTGTAGGAACCATGCAGTTAAAAGCAATTCAATTCAATGTGAATGTGTGCTTAGGCCTGCTAATTATGCAAATTATCCTGAGGAAAGGTAGGGCTGATTTTCGAGTGATATATTTTTGCAGGAAAACGCTAACTTCATGATTTATACTATATACTATACAGTACTACTGTACTGTATGATGATAGGCAAAAGCACAGTATCATGCAGCACTACCTGCATCACTTCCTTTGGGTCCCACTGGTCCAGGATATCCTTTGCTTCCAGTATAACCCTTGCTTCCCTTGTCTCCCTTCTCCCCAGTGTATCCTCTGGTTCCAGGATAGCCTACATTTCCTGTAGGTCCTTTGGGACCAAGGCCTCCTTTCTTTCCTTTGGTTCCTCCAGCCCCTGGATATCCTCTGTCTCCCTTAGGTCCTGGTGGGCCAACAATGGGTGCATGGAGGTGGTGGTGGTGGTAGTGCCCGTACTGCAAGTCTCTTTACCACTCTGTGTCTATCTGTAATAATGCCATTGGAGTTGGTATCCTCTTCATTGTTACCCTGTGAATAGGATAAGCTGTGTATGATATGGTGAAGCCTTAGTATGATAGCTAAGTTGCTATATAGTTATGCACTTTGCTTAACCATATTCCACTGCTACATATATAAGGAGGTTGTCAGGCATGGAACAAAATTATGGGAAATTTCCATGTTATTTTTTAGGAAAAGTTAATCAGTTACGTAGTTATTAATAATTAGTCAGTTGTTTTTCTTAGAGTGAATTAACTCCCATTGCTCAACTATCTACTATTCATCTATACAGTATCTAAAAAAAATGCTACACAGTTGAATGCGGCCTCTTTAGTATAATAAACCTTTTTGCATTGCATGTTGAATGAATTATGTAATTACCTGTAACTGAGCCTCTTCTAATTGCAGTAATATTAAATCAGTTTGTCTCTCCTGTTCATTTAGTTTTTCTTTGAGTTGGCGAATGATTTCTGTTTGTTCTGCATTTTTAGCTGTGTGTTCCAACTTCCAAGATCTCACTTCTCTGTCCAGCAATATTTTGTTGTTGATGTAGCACTAGTGTTCTTAGTTCAACTAGTGAGGACTGGAAGTACGTACCATCCACCCATACACAACACTACCAAACACACTACTGACAATAGTGAACTAACTGTCATTCCAGTATTGGTAGAAGCAGTTGAAGCCATACTGACAATTGTATATGTGTTGTGTGTGTAAATGAAATAGTTCACAGTTGGAGTGTTGTTATAAATGTTGTAGAGTTAACATTATTTGGTTAGTATTTAGACTTTCAATTTCAAATAAACTGGGTTGATTTTCATTTTCAACCCAATTTCCTGCTGTGCCTTAAATGTACATGTCCCAACAGAATGTTACTCAAATAGTGTATACAATTACTATAATTACCATTACTATGCAGTAAACTTCTGCTGGCGTTATTTGCACATTATTGTGTAACACCATTTTGTCTGTTTGACAGCTCACTTGATCTGGGACTTCCCGGGGAGGAGGTAAGTCTCAGTGATGGGCATGGCACCTCTAGCTGTGTCAGTAATGTCATCATAAATAATGTAAACTGCTAGACCTGGAGGATTACATTACACTGGGAAGAGCTGTGCAAAGGTGGGTGTGGAGAAAGTGAGTTTGGTTTTGGGTGGGTGATTGAGTGTGCAGAAAAAATCAGAAATGGTTTTAGTTCATGCCCAGACCCTACCCAGTGCATTTGGTTGGGACTGGTGACAATGCTGGGCCTTACACTATTTTTTTCTTTTCTGATTAATTAGATGTTCTCATTCAGCTACAACATGATTTAACAGCTACGTAGGCCAGAATGACAAAGATGGCTCACTAAAATCAATATGACAGAGGTCCCAAAATGTAGTGAATGTCAACAGACCCTACTCAATTGCAATAGGACCACAATGCTAAAAGGGGTTCATCATTGTTTTTGATAGATATGTAGGATATACAATGATATACCTAAATGCCTATGTGCTACAATAACACAAGCTCACTGAATTGAGGACAAAAGCTTCATAATAGAAACAAATATAAATTTAGTCCTGGGTAAACTGAAAGAGGTCCACCCATTTAGTCTTTTGAAAGAGGTAAACTTCTTTATGGCAGCAAAATTTTATTAACAATGAGCCAAAAATTCTTGATCCAATGTCATTGTAAAGTGTAGTTTGTGGATAATTTAAATTTTAAGCCTATTAATTTGTTTATGCACAGACTTTATATCCCAATAGAACATATACTCTAATAGTACATACACTTTCATGTAACAAAGAGTCACTTTACTGTTCAGATAGTTGAGGACCTACTACTGCATGTAATTTTCTGGTTCCACATAAGCAGATTTTTTGATGTAGGGTTGACTAATTTGATATTTTTCAATTTTTTCCATCTCAATTTAATTCGCTGTTTGCTACTTTTATTATTTTAGTTGTCTTAGCAATCCTTGTACCACAGAAGTCATCTTTGTTGCACAATGGGAGAGGTAGCATTTTTGCTGAATTACAGCTTGTAGGTGTGGCTTCTTATGCAGAATCTAATCCAATCACATTCATCATTAATAATGCTTACTGCACTATGTTGGTAGCTGCATGCAGTTGACATGAGATGGCATTCTATAAAGACAATGTTATATAGCAGACTAGTCAGTAGTGGAGTATTGGATCGGAGGGGCTACTGACTATGAAACCTTGGAGGTCAATGTTGATTGTTGCATATACTAATAGGGTGTGTTACTATAGTGTGTGTTGTGAACCATTGACTATATGTTTTCTAAGTTTGGTCACACTGCTCATGTATGAAATATACTCTAATAAAGCAGTCAAATATTAGTTACTGATTCTGTTATACCTTTCAGCTAAAGAGTTACTCTTGCTATCTTTCAAAATTTTATTTAAGGTATTTTGTATTTAGCTTTGTATATAATGCAAGATGTATTTTACATTCAAAAGTGTCACCTACTATTTCTATATTAAACAAGATACCCAAATAAAGTTCTGTTTATTTTCTCATGAATGGTCAATACATAGCTAACTAAAATCTAAATAAGGCTACTGCAACATTGCCCCCTTCAAATAATCTGCCATGCTCTGTCAGCAAGTTATAGCATATGAATGTTGTATTAGAGTGTTTTGCAGTGTAGGCACACATCCTGTACATTATTATTGTTATAGTACTGTCAAAGAAAATTTTATTAGTACAACTGGCTCTCCATTTCACTACATCATGACATCCATCTGTGAGTATTCATAGGTACTCACTATTTAAAACTACAGTAGAGAAAGAAAGCATTCATTGAATTGCCTACACAAAAGTGTCCGCTTAGTGAGCCTTAATATTCTGTTGAGTTGCCAATGAAAACATTGTGCCACGGTGTGTTCAGTTGTATTTGTGGCCACTGAATAATTAGGTGGAGTTTTAATGAACTTTTCATACCCTATTGATGTTTTTATGCTTGATATTTTTGTGTGTGCCACGGTGTGGTGTGTGTATATGTGTGCAGTGCAGTAGTGTGCACATTTTTGTGTGTTCTATTTATGTTATCATCATGGTTGTACAGTACATAGTTGCTAGGAGGCAACATTAGCCATACTAGCTGGAGGTCATAAGGTGTGGTACTTTATTACATCAGTGTTGGATCAGTATATTATTGATTAACATGGTGATAGTTTACTAACTCTACCAGTTATCCTGCAACGTTGTCATGGCTATTCAGATTTTAACTATACTGATCGGAAGGCATGAACAATCAACAACACTTTATATGAACAACAAATAAACATCATTTATCAGGAATATCTTATTTACTATATCTCCATCTTCTTACCCATTCCAATTTGTCTATGTCATTTACAAAGTACATCTCATTATGGTGGCCTGGCTTGACCATGGCAACAACAACACAACAAGACAGCTATTATCAAGACACACGGTAGTGTGTCGTGCGGCCCAAGAAGCCGGCGCGCAACCCCGTGAGTATATTGACAGGAAGAAAGAAAACGCAATTTTCGCACCTCCGTAGCTCTGTGCTGCCTTGATAAAACAAGACGAATTTTGCTGTGTACATTCCCTCCAACTTCAGTACTCCACATTCCAAATTTGAGCGAAATCGCTTCAGGCATTCCTGAGATATGCGACTTCAAAAATTGGCTTAGTTTCTTCGTTTTTTTTTCTTATTTTTCTTCCTCTTTTCGCACACTTACAAAAACTGCTATAAAACGCGAACGCGTTATCCGATTGCCTTGAAATTTGGCACACAGAAGGGGGGTATAAAGGCGCATCTCGGTACCAACTTTGGCTGGAATACCATAAACAGGCAAAGAGTTATGAGCGATTATGCACGAAAAATAACACCAATATGTTGTCACGCATACAGGGTAAACCGCATATGGGAAGAAGTTGAAAATCGGTGGGTGAATAGGTTAACTATTGAACCTCAAACCTTTTGTGGTTTGTAAGAAATCGAGCTAAAAACCAGGAAGATACAACAACAAAACCAACAGTGTGTAACAATTACGCAACCGAGATTAGGCTAATAAAAAAAGAATACTTGCCACGCCTACCAGATAAACCGCTTGGGGTAATGCTTTGAAATTCACTGTACAGATGGAGTAATCATCTTAGAAAGGCTCTTCAATGGTGTAGAAGAATCAGACTTAAAGCCACGGAGTTATAACACGAAATCCAACTTGGTGTAGCAAGTGCGAGATCGAGATACTCTAATAGAGCAGTCATCCTAATAGAGCAGTCACCCTGAACAGAATTCAAGAGATCAGTTAGAAATAAGTAACCTGTATAGAGATCAGCTACAAACAAATCACCCTGTAGAGAGTTCAGCTACAAACAATTCACCCTGTTCACACATCAGTTAGAAGAAGTTTTCTTGTAGAGAGTTCAGTTACAAACAAATCACCCTGTTGAAAGATCGGATAGAAGATGTCACCTTGTAGATAGTTCATTTACAAAGAAACCACCATGTAGAGAACTCAGCTACAAACTAGTGACCCTGTAGATACATCAGCAAGAAGAAGTTACCTTGTAGAGAGTTCAGCTACAAAGAAACCATTCTGTAAAGAGCTCAGCTGCAAACAAATCACCTATACAGAATTCAGCTACAAACAAATCACCCTGTAGAGAGATCAGCTAGAAGAAGTTACCTTGTAGATAGTTCAGCTACAAACAAATCATCCTATAGAGAGATCAGCTAGAAGAAGTTACCTTGTAGATAGTTCAGCTACAAACAATTCACCCTGTACAGAGCTCAGTTAAAAGAGGTTTCCTTGTAGAGAGTTCAGCTACAAACAAATCACCCTGTAGAGAGATCAGTTAGAAGAAGTTACCTTGTAGAGAGTTCAGCTACAAAGAAACCATCATGTAGAGAATTCAGCTGCAAACAAATCACGTGTAGAGAGTTCAGCTACAAACAAATCTCCCTGTAGAGAGATCAGCTAGAAGAAGTTTCCTTGTAGAGAGTTCTGCTACAAACAAATCACCCTATAGAAATATCAGCTAGAAGAAATCACCTTGTAGAGAGTTCAGCTTCAAAGAAACTATCATGTGAGAGTTCAGCTACAAACAAATTGTCCTGTAGAGAGATCAGCTAGAAGAAGTTACCTTGTAGAGAGTTCAGCTACAAAGAAACCATCATGTAGAGAGTTCAGCTACAAACAAATCACCCTGTAGAAAGATCAGCTATAGAAGAAATCACCTTGTAGAGAGTTCAGCTTCAAAGAAACCATCATGTAGAGAGTTCGGCTACAAACAAATCATCCTGTAGAGAGATCAGCTAGAAGAAGTTACCTTGTAGAGAGCTCAGCTACAAAGAAACCATCATGTAGAGAGTTCAGCTACAAACAAATCACCCTGTAGAAAGATCAGCTATAGAAGAAATCACCTTGTAGAGAGTTCAGCTACAAAGAAACCATCATGTAGAGAGTTCAGCTGCAAACAAATCACCTGTAGAGAGTTAAGCTACAAACAAATCTCCCTGTAGAGAGATCAGCTAGAAGAAGTCACCTTGCAGGGAGTTCAGTTACAAAGAAACCACCATGTAGAGAGTTCAGCTGCAAACAAATCACCTGTAGAGAGTTAAGCTACAAACAAATCTCCCTGTAGAGAGATCAGCTAGAAGAAGTCACCTTGCAGGGAGTTCAGTTACAAAGAAACCACCATGTAGAGAGTTCAGCTGCAAACAAATCACCTGTAGAGAGTTAAGCTACAAACAAATCTCCCTGTAGAGAGATCAGCTAGAAGAAGTCACATTGTAGAGGGTTCAGCTACAAAGAAACTACCATGTAGAGAGTTCAGCTGCAAACAAATCACCCTGTAGAGAACTCAACTACAAACAAATCACCCTGTAGAGAGTTCAGTTACAAAGAAACTACCATGTAGAGAGTTCAGCTGCAAAAAAATCAATCACTCTGTAGAGAGTTCAGCTAGAAGAATTCACCTTGTAGAGAGTTCAGCTGCAAATAAATCACCCTGTAGAGAATTCAGCTACAAACAAATCACCCTGTAGAAAGATCAGCTAGAAGAAGTTACCTTGTAGAGAGTTCAGCTACAAAGAAACCACCATGTAGAGAGTTCAGCTGCAAACAAATCACCTGTAGAGAGTTCAGCTAGAAAAAAGTCACCCTGTAGAGAGATCAGCTAAAAACAAGTCACCCTGTAGAGAGTTCAGCTAGAAGAAGTCACATTGTAGAGAGTTCAGCTACAAAGAAACTACCACGTAGAGAGTTCAGCTGCAAACAAATCACCCTGTAGAGAACTCAGCTACAAACAAATGTGACCGGATTTGCGAAAAGGTACCTTTTTCACACACAAAATTTGACCCATTTTATGAATTTTGAAGCTTCATAACTTTTCGATCATTTCATATAATTGTTTGAAATTTTCCATGAGTGTAGCTACAGTATCTAGCTGCATTTTGAAACTAAGAGCAAGTTAATCAGTGTAAGGAGTCAAATGTTACACCATTTTGTTTGCTGGTATGTAAAATGTGTGGAAAAGGTACCTTTTCGCAAATCCGGTCACAAATCGTCCTGTAGAATGATCAGCTAGAAGAAGTTACCTTGTAGGGATTTCAGCTACAAACAAATCACCCTGTAGAGAGTTCAGCTACAAAGAAATGATCATGTAGAAAGTTCAGCTGCAAACAAATCATCCTGTAGAGAGTTCAGCTAGAAGAAGTCACCTTTTAGAGAGTTCAGCTACAAAAAGATCACCCTGTAGAGAGTTCAGCTAGAAGAAGTCACCTTTTAGAGAGTTCAGCTACAAAGCAACCACCATGTAAAGAGTTCAGATGCAAAAAAAATCAATCACCCTGTAGAAAGATCGGCTAGAAGAAGTTACCTTGTAGAGAGTTCAGCTACAAAGAAACCACCATGTAGAGAGTTCAGCTGCAAACAAATCATCTGTAGAGAGTTCAGCTAGAAACAAGTCACCCTGTAGAGAGTTCAGCTAGAAGAAGTCACATTGTAGAGAGTTCAGCTACAATGAAACTCCCATGTAGAGAGTTCAGCTGCAAACAAATCACCCTGTAGAGAACTCAGCTACAAACAAATATGCAGTGTAAAAAGATCAGCTAGAAGAAGTTACCTTGTAGAGAGTTCAGCTACAATGAAACCACCATGTAGAGAGTTCAGCTACAAACAAATCACCTGTAGAGAGTTCAGCTAGAAACAAGTCACCCTGGATAGAGATCAGCTAGAAACAAGTCACCTTGTAGAGAGTTCAGCTAGAAGAAGTCACATTGTAGAGAGTTCAGCTACAAAGAAACTACCATGTAGAGAGTTCAGCTGCAAACAAATCACCCAGTAGAAAGTTCAGCTATGAACAGATCACCCTGTTGAGAGTTCAGTTAGAAACAAGGAATCCTGTAGAGAGATCACCTAGAAGTATCACCTTGTAGAGAGTTCAGCTACAATCACCTGTAGAGAGTTCAGCTACAAACAAATCACCGTGTAGAGAGATCAGCTAGAAGAAGTCACCTTGTAGAGAGTTCAGCTATAAAGAAACCACCATGTAGAGAATTCAGCTGTAAACAAACACCCTGTAGAGAACTCAGCTACAAACAGATCGCCCTGTAGAAAGATCAGCTAGAAGAAGTTACCTTGTAGGGATTTCAGCTACAAACAAATCACCCTGTAGAGAGTTCAGCTGCAAAGAAACCATTCTGTAAGGAGCTCAGCTGCAAACAAATCACCTGTACAGAATTCAGCTACAAACAAATCACCCTGTAGAGAGATCAGCTAGAAGAAATTACCTTGTAGATAGTTCAGCTACAAACAAATCACCCTGTAGAAAGATCAGTTAGAAGAAGTTACCTTGGAGAGAGTTCAGCTACAAAGAAACCATTTGTAAAGAGCTCAGCTGCAAACAAATCACCTGTACAGAATTCAGCTATGAACAAATCACTCTGTAGAGAGATCAGCTATAAGAAGTTACCTTGTAGATAGTTCAGCTACAAACAAATCTCCCTGTAGAGAGATCAGCTAGAAGAAATTACCCTGTAGAGAGTTCAGCTACAGAGAAACCACCATGTAGAGAGTTCAGCTGCAAAGAAATCACCCTGTAGAAAATTCTGCCAGAAACAAATTGCCCTGTAGAAAGATCAGTTAGAAGAAGTTACCTTTTAGAGAGTTCAGCTACAAAGAAACCATTCTGCAAAGAGCTCAGTTGCAAACAAATCACCTGTACAGAATTCAGCTACAAACACATCACCCTGTAGAGAGATCAGCTAGAAGAAGTTACCTTGTAGATCGTTCAGCTACAAACAATTCACCCTGTAGAGAGAGCAATTAGAAGAAGTCACCTTGCAGAGTGTTCAGTTACAAAGAAACCACCATGGAGATTTCTGTAATCAATATTATGTATTACATATATAATTTGTACATTTACTGATAAAATATTTAAAATACATCTACTTCATCTTTTCTTCTTCCTGTAGTAAAGAAAAAAAACATAGGTTAATAAAGTCCCAAAGCTGGCCATAGGCCGGCTTTGGGGTATACAAATACAAAAAGAAATGAAATCTAATCCAAAACAGCCAAGCTGTAAAAAAAGTGTGCGGCCCTCAGAAAGGCTATGGTGAAAAAAGATGTGAAATTCAAGGTGGCGGCCAAGAAATAGCTGTGATGGTAGGTTAATGGTAAAAATTTTAATAACGACAATTCAGGTGAATTTTTGTGCCGCTTCACAAAATTTACCTGAATTGTCATTATTAAATTTTTTACCATTAACCTACCATCACAGCTATTTCTTGGCCGCCACCTTGGATTTCACATCTTTTTTCACCATAGCCTTTCTGAGGGCCGCACACTTTTTTTACAGCTTGGCTGTTTTGGATTAGATACATAGTAACAACTACAATGTTAACTACAATCCGCCGGTTCCAATGCTACAATTAATACTATGAAGAGTTCGTATATATAAACTGTAAAACCCGGTTTCTCATTATTTATGCAACCATGACGTACATAAATCACGTGATTAGAGGTGGGCATTTAAAGGAGTTCGCGCACGTGAAGACATCGCGATGGCCAGTACAGCTGAAGGAGCCAAGGAGACAACAATTAGCAAGAAGTACTGTTTGTAATGATTGTGTTAAGCGGGCTGTTGAGATCAGCAGCTGTGCTGCGGTCCACCCGTGTGCATTATTACCGCCATTGTTCCCGGCTTTTTTGCAGTGAACAAAAGCGTCAACAGAAAACTGCTCGAAAGTCTCAGGAGAAGGCGAAAAAAGAGGCAGCAAAATTAGCCAGCGTCAAAGACCAGGTAGAGTGTAACCCCGTGTGTTTTGTTTGTTGTCTATACACAATAGTATTTCATTATTTCACAGTATTTCAGAGAATTCTAATACAGGCTTGGTATTTTTGCTTGTAAAGTTACTGTGAAATAGAATTACTATGAAATACCTGTAAGTACACAAAAGTTCCTAGAAAACACATGACATTTCAAGTTCTGATGAAATCTTGTGGTAGGTGGTTTGGTCATCTACTGAGCTGTGTAAATCACATGTTCTTACCCATGTGTAATGATGCAACACAATAGAACTAATTATGGCCACAGTAAATGAGTGTGGTGTTTGGTCAGGTTTGTCAGTCGTTTAGATATTTGTCCCGTTTCACACTTAACTCAAAGATTTCTCTTAGGCTAGTGATAAATACCTCATACAGGCTGTGTTCACCCTCCAGTTCCTAGTGATAAATGTCACCTCTCTAAACTTATGGTAGTATCAACCTGCCTAATGACATACTGTAGAGCCTTTGCTACCATACAGCAGCTGTACTATATTGTGTTATCTTCGGCCCACATTGTAGAATGTATTTAGTGTGATGGAATGCCTTTTAGTACATGTACAAAAATTATAATAAGTAGTGTATAGACAACAAGTACACAGAAAAATTTGGAATTTTCAACTAGAGTAGGGACCATAGCATATCGATAAAAAGTACTGAAACAAGTTGGAGTAGGCACGATATTAAATTACAGTAAAACAATAAGAAGTGTTATATCCCTACTGTGCTCAAGATACCATAATGGATATAGCACTTCTTAGCTATATCATCATCTAAAAAGTGAAGTATCCATTACGCTTCGTTGTCAGCTATGTTTAACCCGTTACACAGCATTTCGGATCAAGAACTGTTCGAAAGCACCTCTGCAATCCACGCATATACTAAAAGAAAGAAATGGTGCCGCGTGCCCTAGTTATATTAATTATCGTCTGAAAAGTGAAGTATCCATTATGCTTCGTTGTCGGCTATGTTCAAGCCGTTTCACAGCAGTACGAATCAAGAACTGTTCGAAAAGCACATCTGCAATCAAAATAGCCACAATGAAAAATACGGACGATTTCCGTTATGAAGGGAAGCCATCACATGCTACCACCAAATCGACACTTCACTGTCAGCAAAGATGAATTGGACACAAAGGAGGACACTGGTAAGTCCATGAAGAATGCATTGTATGTACTGCGGTATGCAAAAGGCACCAGTCAGGCCGAAGCGACGTCGAACAGTGAAAAATCAAACCCGTAGCCTTAGCCGTTATCGAGTTACGCTTGTCTGAAGGCATCAGAGGCAGTCGGTCAGTCAATCAGTCAGTAGAAAATTCTGTTAAATAAATTATTTTTTAAATTCCGTAGCAACTTGTTGAAAGCATTTCAGGTTGATCTGAAAGTTTGTTTGGGCTTAGTTTTACCTAACCAATACTGCCTCATCGTCGTCAGGGAAAATTGAGGCTGTTTCTGGGTGATATTGTTCCGTGGGCTACACCTACTCCTTTGTGGCCCCTACTATACAGTAACTCTCGTACTGTATGATGCATTGTAGTGTGGCATCATTGAATGTGTGTGTGCGTGCGTGTGTGTGTGTTACAGATTTTAGACAAGGTTTCACTGTAGCAGAAACTTTTTGAATATCATATGCGTAAGTCTTTGGAAGATAATGCTATTAAAACCTGCTATGATCTTTAAAATGGTTAGAGACCTGCTAGCAGAAAGATCTCGAGCATTGCAAATCTCATTAATTTGCTATGCTCTCCCAGGCAGAGTACAGGCTAGTGGCCCATAGGAGGTGACCATTTACCCAACACTATTCATTTTATAAGCATACGTAAAGGAAATTGATTATGGGAGGTAGAGTCTAACGTTGTAGCTACGTTTGTTGTAATGAACGGACAAGTCCAAAATATCACAGAAAATTGTTAGTGCCTATCTGTTTTCTAGAGTGTTGGAAGTCTCAATCTTCAAATTAGCTATAGACGGATCTCTGTTAAGTGCAGTTGGTACTTGATATACTTGTGATAGACATCTGTTCATTAAGAGCATATAGTTGACATCGCTGCTATAAACTTGTGCTTTGATGGAAGAAGATGACTTCATAATAAACCAAAAGTGTTGATGCCTTGCCTGGCATGTTTCTATTACCTGTAAAGCAATACTTGCACCTCGCTCCACTTTTCTTGACTAAACCAACTATTTTGCTGATTAATGGCGTCTAAATCACTTTGGTCCAAGTGTATGGTCTATAACCAACTCATTGTGGGATCGTTTTATATGGATACCCCTATCATTTGGGATTGGATTTCAGTCATCACATAATGTTAAATAAGACTGTACATGTTTTTTGTTGAAGAGATGAAGAAATCAAATCTTGCACCTTATCGCTGCTCTTAGATCACAGCGGGAATGGATTACTATGGCAATACGTTGTCATTGTTTATTGTAACAGTATGAAGATCGGGCATGTGGACCACACCCACATTACAGGCAAAGCAAAGTAACCATTCTACAAGGAAGTGTACCCAATTAGGTCTTTAGAAAGAGAATGTACACTTATTAACTATGTGTGCTCATTAACTAGATTCTGTGGCATTTTTATACTTGTTTGTGTGTGCAGTAATTTATCGTGTGGTTACTGGTTTTATAGCCACAGGCTCCTAAACCAAAGAGTGAATTTGATGAAGACATTGACCCTAATGTAAGCCGCTAGGCTAGTATTACAGTATTAACACAGTTCACTACAGCAATACCTGAAGCTACGTAGTCAAGCCATAGCAAAGCAGAAGGATAGTGGACCCCACCCTTATCCCCACAAGTTTAATGTTGAGATTTCGTTGACGGCATTCATCGACCGTTACAATGACGTGAAGGAGGGAGAAATCAAAGATGAACTAGTATCCATCGCAGGTTTGTGATTTAACAGTTTTCCATGTAATTATGTAATGAATATAAAATTAGGAACTAAACAAACACTCATGTTACTTATGTTTTGTTACACATTTATTTGTGGTCTTTACTGTGCTTTTGTAGTGCAAACATATCAAGGGTGAGGACTGACTAATTAATTCATGTCTACATACAATCTGCTATAGTTGTTGTATGTGACAGTAATAGTATTGTTTCACTGTTGAATTTTATTATTTAGACCTTTTCAGAAGGTACAAAAACTATCAATGGTCCAAAAGCTAGTATCATGATAATTATTGTTGCAAAATTAAGAGTTTCGTGAAACCTATGAAAATCTACTACTGAATTTTATTGACCCACACTGAGAGCCCATAGAAGTTAACTAATAAAATTATGATTCTGTAGAATGTGAGTACAGCAGTGGTCATTTTTCATGTGATATCTTTGGAAGACTTTTAAGTCCAGACCAAGCAATGCACCTTACTTGAAATTTAGACCCCTTAAATCACTAATAAGGACACCTTGATAATCAGGACTTTTGTCGATGGTCTCATTTGTATTAGTGTACAGACATTTAGACCCCTGAAATCAGGACAACTCCCTAATAAGGCTGTGTTACTCTACATTTCTCTTGTCTTGTTCAATTGTCCAGCACATGCCTTTCTTTGTACTGGGGGTGGTAGGCAAGGGCAGTCCATCAAGCCCCCGGGTTAAAAAAAAAACGACTAATAAGGACACCCATTTTGTTCTAGGAAGTCATGCAGCGTCACACAATGAAATATTAGGTGACTAGGATAATGTAACTGTAATTGTAACTGACACTGCCAATTTGTAACTAAATAGTGCACCAGTGACTCTCCAGTTTATGCTAATGGTGTGTACTGTAACTCTATCCACAACTGATGTCTCAAGTTATACTTGGTGCGTTGTACACATGATGACATCATTTTGACAAGTATTAGTAATATTGTAGGGATTGTTGACATTGGAGCTTATATGCTGTAATGAGTAACTTAAGTGGGAGGTGGTACATTTTATGGACATATCATGAAATGATCTATTTTGTCCCACTAATTTGTACACCCACAGTAAGACAGCTGGGTATTTATTATATTTGTGTATGGATAGTTATTATTTAGTGTTGTTTGGGAGAGCCTCGTACACTAACCTATTTAGGCTAATGTGTTTGGGCATTGTTTATATCCTTGTGTTAACATGTCCTTTAGTGAGGGGTTGTAAAATGATGAAACCTCTCTGTTCTTGGGGGCAATCACCCATATCCTAATATGGGACCATTGACAAGTGTCAAGGTGTTCTGATTTCAGGGGTCTAAATGTGTGTACACTAATACAAATGGGACCATGGACCAGTTTCTTGATTTTACAACATCATGTTACAGGTCGTGTATTTGCCAAACGAGAGTCAGGTGCACACCTAATCTTTTATGATCTCAGAGGGGAGGGGATCAAGTTGCAAGTGATGGCTGATGCAAGGTTAGCAACACTTTATCACCATGGTGATGGGGCCTTATTGTTAAACAGACACACGACACAAAACTTTGAAGAGGTCCATCGCAGTGTTCATCGTGGTGACATCATTGGTATCCGAGGGAAACCGACTCGTACAAAGAAAGGAGAATTGAGCATAATCCCAGTTGAGGTCACCCTATTATCACCATGTCTGCACATGTTGCCTCACGCTCACTTTGGTCTCAAAGATAAGGTGAGAACAAATCTGAGCCAAAATTACATTTTGATATCTCTTGTAGGAGACACGGTATCGTCAAAGATATTTGGATCTAATAGTCAACCAAAGTCATCGAGATCGTTTTATCAAACGTGCACAAATTATCAGTTATATTAGACGATTTCTTGACGAGTCAGGATTTTTAGAGGTATCACATCTTATGGTTGCAAGGGTACTACTATACATTTGTTGTTTTGTAGGTGGAGACACCAATATTAAACATGATTGCTGGAGGTGCTTCAGCCAAACCATTTATATCCCATCATAATGAGTTGAACCTTGATCTGTTTATGAGAGTAGCACCTGAACTGTTCCATAAGGTAGTGGCATGTGTGTGTAGTCTAGTCTATGTGTAGTGTATATGATAGTATTGTCCAATCTATTTCATTCTTGGTTTACAGATGCTAATAGTTGGTGGATTTGACCGAGTATATGAGATCGGACGTCAGTTTCGTAATGAAGGCATTGACCTCACTCACAACCCGGAGTTCACAACATGTGAATTTTACATGGCATATGCCGACTATCAAGACCTCATTCAAATCACTGAGGCTATGGTATCTGGTGAGCCAAAGTTAGATCACATGAACCAATGCTGGATCACATGAACTTCTAAAGGAATGGTGAAGGAGATTGTCGGAGACTATGTAGTGGATTATTTACCTAATGAAGACCCTGACACTAAGCCGTGGAAGGTTGACTTCAGCCCACCATTCCGTCGTGTTAGTATGATAGCCGAGTTAGAGAGGAAACTTGATGTGAAGTTCCCTCCAGCTACCACATTTGATACTCCAGGTAAGAGCACTCCAAATAAAGGGCACTGTACCTTGGTTTGTTGTTTTGTTTAGTGTTCAACAAGTTCCTTGATGACCTGTGTGTCAAACATGATGTGTTGTGTTCACCTCCTCGTACATCATCACGACTGCTAGATAAGGTTAGTTGGTTGTGGGTGGGGATTAATTAGAATATGGCATGTACAGTTGGTTGGTGACTATATCGAGGTGGACTGCATCAACCCAACCTTCATCTGTGACCATCCCCAAATAATGAGCCCCCTGGCCAAATGGTAAGTGCATGTAATAGAACTCTTGAGTGAGATACAATGTATTGACTTATCTTGGTAAACAATCCTTATGTCGCGTTGTTTTGGAAAATGGCCTATTCAATAATTCTACTGTTTTTGGGCATACCATGTAGCAGAGAAGTGATATAGTGGAGCTAAGCACAATATATATGAAAAGATGATTTTGAGTTTGAACAAAATATTTGCTTGGGAGCTTTTTAGCACTTAGAACACAAGAGGAAGGAGATGCCTTGCACGCTGCAGCATGCATGTTTTCATGCAAGAACAAACTTTATTTGAAGCAGTATATCTAAATATTTACCGAGCCCCATTGTTTGCTATATTTGTCTTGCCAGAAATTAAAAAGAAAACATGCAGCAGTGCACAATGTATGTCTTACCTCTTTTCTGGACTTAGAATTTAGTGTTGCAAGAAATTCTAAAAAGTTGGTGTAGTGTCTTTTGTTATAAGGTATGGTTAATGACTTGTGAACAAGTACGCTGTCACAAAAATTCATCCTTATAATACTCAAGTGTTTTTAAATTCTTCAGGCATCGATCTATTCCCGGCCTCACTGAGAGGTTTGAGTTGTTTGTGTGTCAGAAGGAGATTTGTAATGCCTACACTGAGTTGAATGATCCGGTGGTACAAAGGGAGAGATTCCAGCAACAAGCTAAGGTGAGTTTGTAGCCCTACACACCCATGACTTGCATATGAGGAGCTACACCTACAGGATAAAGATGCAGGTGACGATGAAGCACAGGTTGTTGATGAAGGATTCTGCACTGCACTTGAGTATGGCCTGCCACCAACCGCTGGCTGGGGGATGGGAATTGACAGGGTGACCATGTTCCTCACTAATGCCTGTAACATCAAGGTACTGTCCAGAGTGCATGTGTTGTTGGATCCTCAAATACAACACCCAGCAATGTGAACATTGTACTGTACATCTATTGTCCCACTTACATAGTTGTATTGTAGGTATATATGAGATCTGTTGGAACAAAGTCCAACGTTTCATTGTGTACGGGCTTTCTTGTGTGCTTGATCAACATTTAAAGGTTTGTGTACGTGTGCTGAGGGCATGTTCCATCTGAGTGGCTATTCTCATCATCACAACATGTGTACAGAGTGATCATGCTAGGAAAAGTACCCAGTCTTTTTTAATAGGGACACCTTGCCAGTCAAAAGTATAGCCTGACCAAAATCAATTGTAGTTTTGGCTAAGTCACAAATGCTGGCTGATTGTTATATTCCAGCACTGTTTAGGCATTTCAATTTCTACAGGAGGTACTACTATTTCCTGCCATGAAACCAGATGATGTGAAAAAACCAACAACAGAAGAGGATACTACCGAACAAGACTAAATTATTGAACAGTTTTGTATTTAATATACTATTTTAAATAAAAAAATGATTCAGTCAGTTGTGTTGTGTGCATAATATTATGTTGTCTGCTGTATGTGAGGGAGAAGTGGCTCTTTGGGGTGTAACTGTTAGGACCTGCACAACAATGACAACACAATGAGAACGACCTTGTGTGAGATTGATCTACTCACCTGCCCTGGTAACTGCCACGCCTACCATATCCACCACCACTGCTGCCTGATGAATACCTGAGCAAGGGAAAAACAGTCATGCTTTACATGCTGTAATGCCACTGAAACAACATTACTTCAAGCTACAAAATTTGCACAGTAATGCATTCCGTAATTGTGTAGGTCACATTTCAACATAAAGAAAGTGGTAGCTATAATGAGGCAGTCTTTCAATGAAGTCAGCTATCCTTGCTCTCTTTAAAAGTGGAATAGCTGTAATGGGATGTTCTTTGAGATGTAATATGGAGCAGTAGAAAAGTATCCTGCTCATCCTTGTTACAGGACTAACTTGGTCTATTAATTGATCTACAATGTAAACATTGACACTGTCATTGATGTTGAATTAACATGTAAACACTATTGCCTTCCTGTATTTATACTAAAGACTTCAAAAGGTTGTAGGAAATGAGATATAAACTTTCAGAGAGGAATTCAACTCAAGTAAAGATACTATTGTGGGATATGCTGAAATGAGTAATATTATCTGAAGGACCAGCTATAAGCAGCAGGGGTGGTTTCTTGTCTCTAGTTACTGTACAACGAACTTGGCACTGACATCCCATTTCTTTTTTCTGTACTTATAAGCACAAGTACTCTGGCCCTATGCTTGCTCATAGCATGACTTTAACACTCAGATGTTGGTATTATTTCTGATGATGTCACAATTGGTGACATCAAGTAATATTTACCTCAGGGAGACATCAGGTCTGAATTACACAGGGCTTCTTTTTATAATGAATTTAATCATAAAGCAGAGGGTAACTAAGAGAAAATTCTTGGAACAAAAATGAGGAAATCTTATTAATGAATATTATGACATGGTCATTGATTGGGGCTTATCAGTACAATGACATTGGCAGTAGAATAAGAACTGGGATAGAGATAATACAATAAGGGGATTTCAGTCTTGGGTGCGTACAGAAATCACACTTGGTTGAAAACATTGTTATATCAAACAGGAAACCAAGATGATGCCCAGATACTTGGCTAACCTGTTGCTACTTCTAGGAGGAGGGCTTCTGCTACGATCTCTGTACGACCCTCCCTTTCCATAACTACTGCTGCCATAGCTGTCTCTCCCACCACCTCCATAGCTATCTCGCCCCCCTCCTCCGCCGCTGCTGTACCCTCGGCCATAACTGCTGCTTCCTCCGCCCCGGCTGGTGTAGCTGTCTCTTCCTCCATAACTATCTCTTCCACCTCCTCCATAGCTGTCTCTGCTGCTATAACTATCTCTGCCTCCTCCGCTGTAGCTGTCTCTTCCACGGCCACCACCGCTACTGTAGCTGTCTCTGCTGCTGTAACTACGGTCCCCACCCCCTCCATAGCTTCGTGATGATTGGTAGCCTCCATCTCGGCTGCTGTAACCACTATCTCGGTCACGACTGCCATAACTCCCACCACCACCTCGGGAATATCCCCTTCCTCCACCACCACTAGAGACAAACACACAAACAGACAAATATTAAACACTGTTAAAGTTAGTGCACGGTTTATATAGCCATATACACAATTGAACATATTCATGCAGTAAGGAGCTCAGCAGTGGCTATTGAAGCTGAGGACAGCTGTAATAACTGATTGTGACACTGAGCAATGATCTAAAGCTGAGAGGAGACAGCTATCGATGTGGAACTGAGTTGTTGGCAGCTCCCAACAGCACTGACTAGCAAGGCAGGACATATCTGAGAGATACTCTTGAGTGATCGTCCATGATAAATATTAAGTGGGATAGGATGTGACAAGGATCTAACTGAAGGATTCACCATGTTACAATGACAGACGATGAAGAGATTTGAGTCCACTCAAAACATTTACTAACCCACGACTGAATCTTGAACCGCCACCTGATGAGCTGTAACCACGGCCACCACTGCGACCACCACCACGTGAGTCCCAGTCACGCCCTCTAGCTCGGGCAACCTTAGGAATGAGATTACAGGAATGACACAATGAGGTTTTACACGGTTGGAGACTTGAGATGTGTCGTCATGATCAGATGTGGTGTCCTGCAGGTCTCACCTCCACTGTGATTCTTTGTCCCAGGAAATCTGTGCCATCAAGTGCTTGGATTACTTGGTCAGCATCATCACTGGACTGAAACCGCTGTGAGACAACAGCAGTTGACAACAGAACAATACAATTGATGATTTATTATGAACAACGGTTGACTGAAGAATGAATTAGCGCGACACATGGGCGTTAATTGGAATCGCGACAACACGTTTTTACAAGAATGCAGTTGCTTACCACGAAACCAAATCCTTTGTACGCATGGCTGTCGATTTCTTCCACTGCCCCAAAAGATTCGAACAGCTCTCTTAAGTCATGCTCAGTAGCATCTCTGTGCACGTTTCCTATAAACAACTTCGTCATCTTCAACACTCGACACTCCTCACAAAAAATTCTGGGAAATTCCGTAAACTTTAGTTTTATTTCCGCATTCGTGTTCACCACATGAAATCATCCCCTTCCGTTAGGCGTTCACCTGTGTTGGGTACATCCAGCCTGTAGTATGAACCAGTTAAATTGCGGCATATATCGAACAAGGATTTCATAAATTCGTCTGCTATGGCTAAGTCTACGTCCAAGACGGTGCGTGAGGCGTTATATAGAGTAATACATGAATTGCCATTCATTGTCACTTATAGAATACATTTTTATGTGTATATTATCTATGTTAATAGCCCTCGCAGTCCAGTAAGTCTAACTACCCGTACATCGAGACTGACAAAGAACAGCAGTCGACAAGTCTACCCGTAGCTAGACGAGAATATGTGTTAGCCCAAGAAGCCACAACGGTTAAGTGCGATAAGTTGTTTATATATAATGATAAATTTCAGGTAAGTTGATCATGTACACTTTCATCTGTGTAACTGTGTGTCACAGAGATGGCATGAGTGTTCAGCTATTCTCCGTCCACCCAACTTGATAGTCACAGAGCACCATGATATGTCTATTGATGTAAGGGTATTAATAACAATACTATTTTTGAATTGATGTTGTGTGTTTTTAGGTCAATGAAAGACAGTTACTTCATCTTCAACAAAAGTTGGTAGTTATTGTGAGAATTCACTAGTAATAAAAATTTTACTCTTAGCTGGTATCATGGCAGTTTGAGCCGTCGTGAAGCAAAGTGTATTTTGCAAGATCACGGTGGAGGTAACGGATCATTCCTTGTGCGAACCAGTGAAAGTTATCATGGGAAGTTTGCTATCTCATTTATGTAAGTGTACCATTTTTAATGAGAGCATTAAAATATTAGAATACAATAGGCATGAATCACGGGTGAAACATGTTGTTGTAGAAAGCAAACGTGACCCAGTTGCTCGTGTCATGTACCATATTACCCCTAATGGACCTTATTTTGATTCACTATATGCATTGATCCAAGAAGCTCGCACAACAGCCATAATTCAGAATCATGCTTTTGATCTTGTATTGGGCAGCAGTCCAATTAAAGTAAGAGATTCCCAACAAGTTTAATCAGGAAGTTTGTAATATATTATTTTTATTTTCATAGTCTGATAACAGTTGGCTTCATCGTGGCACAATATCAGCATCACAAGCTCACCAGATAATGAGAAATGAACACAGAGAAGGAGCCTTCTTTGTACATAAGACTCTCTCGGTAATTGTTCCCTATGTGTTGTTAGTTAGATCAGGTGGTACAGTTCATGAACACCTGATTGTGTCAGCGCAGAGGCCAGCCCCTGCATTTACTCTTAACGGGATCACTGCTCCCGTCTTGTATAAACTTGTACATTATTTTATGGAAAACCCGATCATGGATTCCACTGTGCTCAAGTATGCTGTACCTGATCCAGATGTAAGCCACACCCATCCCATCTTAATATTAAATTTGTTGTTTCTAGTCTGTCTGTTCCAACAATGCTATTAGCTTGAAATCTTACACTGGTCAAAGCGCAGAAGAACTTACATTTGGAGTTGGTTCGCTGATAACTGATGTATGGCAAAAAACTAAGGATTGGTAAGTAATGAATGCCTAAAGTTTAAACCAAAGTTTAGTTGCTTTTTTTTAGGTCAATTGGTAGCTATCGAGGTGACAAGAATAAGTGGTTTCCATCCAACTGTGTACGTTTTCTAACACAAGATGAACTATTGTATGTCAAAGAAGTGGTAAGCTATGTTTAGTTAGTGTAGGCCAGTGTTTAACTAACAATGCATCAGCATTCAGATCAAGAGGAGCAGCAATTATTTTCTGATGTACACATCATTGATTTTAGCAGACAAAGCTTCATTATCAGTAAGTCTTTGAGAGTAATAATGAGGTGTGGTTTATTTTAACTTGTTTTAGGCGTTACAGCTTCTTCAAACTCAGACCCTGAGCAACTTCGTATCAAGTCTTATGACACTAAACCTGATGCACTCGGGCATGATTATTTGCTGTCAGCACCAACGGCTGAAGATCTAAGACAGTGGTACAGGGCCTTACATGAAGCCAGATTACTGGAGAGTAGCGTGGTGAGCACAAATAAAAGAGATGAACTAGGATCCATCGGCAAAGAAGTTAGTATCTAGAAAATTGTATTTTAGTTAACATGTGTTCTTCACAGAGACCTAATGATTGCTCAATCAGTTAACCACCAATTTTCACTTATGTATTCATCTTCAACATAGACGCGACTGTATTACTACTAATTGTGTAACTATTGTTTTGTACGTTCAAATAAAGCAGTTCTTTTTATATAAACTGAACGCTCTATTAGAGCATATAACAAACACGCGGTGTTATCCTTTCAGTTTTCACAGTTTCGGCTTCGGTGTGATCGATCGAGGTGGCAATGTTGCTGCGTTCTACAAACATCTTCGCATTGTCATTATTTGCTGTTTGCTGGTCTATTATCGTTGCTTCTTCGCCAATTTTAATTGGTAAGTGCTGTGATGAGTGCTGACTAAGCTATTTAGACTGCACACAGTTCCTGGCGTTTTGGGAAATCAACTACAAGCGAAGCTAAACAAAGATTATGCTCCTCACGAGTGGTGCAGCACTCACAGCGACTGGTACACGGTGTGGGTGTCCGTAGAGCAGCTAGCACCTTATGTTATTGACTGCTTCTTGAACAATACAAGGTATGCGGAGATGACTAGCTATTAGCTAATAATATTCATTCCATTTAGGATGTTGTTTAATGATGGGAAGTATTCCAATTGTGAGGGTGTACAGATAAGAGCCCCGGGATTTGGCAACACAGATACAGTAGAACATTTGGATGCAGAGGATTTTCTGATACCATACATGCATGATCTTGTAGAGTTCTTTACCAAACATGGTTATGTGAAGGGAGTTTCCCTTCGGGCTGCTCCTTATGACTGGCGCTTATCACCAGGTACCATGGCAACTATATAATGTGTGAAGTGTTGGTATATCCTTTGATGTTTTAGATCTTCTCCATCAAGTTGGTTACTATGACGATGTTCAAAATTTGGTGGAGACCATGTACAAGGACAACAATAACACTAGCGTTACCATAGTAACACATAGCCTGGGGTCACCAACTACACTATACTTCCTTACACAAGTTGTTAGTCAGGAATGGAAAGATAAGTACCTCAAGGCCTTTGTACCACTGTCTGGAGTATGGAAAGGAGCCATTAAAACACTCACTAGTGTCATATCAGGGAATCCAGAGGGTATTCCTTTGGTAAATTCACTCACTGCCCGATACTTACAAAGAACAACTCCCACAAATTACTTTTTAATGCCGGTAACTGATCATAAAATATGGAGCAGTACTGATCCAGTGGTGGTGACACCAGAGAGGAACTATACTGTGTTTGACTACCAGGCATTATTCAATGACATGAAATATCCAGTGGGATATTCTCAATACAAAGTGTTACCGACATTCCTAACTGAATTAGCTGCACCCCATGTTACCACATATTGTTATTATGGAGCACAAGTACCTACCCCCTCAACACTAGTCTACAAAGAAGGTCAGTTTCCTGATACACCACCAACCATCCTCACAGGAAATGGTGATGGTACTGTCAACGATGCTAGCTTAGAAGCATGTTCAGTTTGGAAAGCTGCACAACAGTCACGTCATGTAAAATTACGTGGTTTTCCAGGAGTGTCCCATTTTGGCATGGTCACTAACAATGACGTGCTGCAGGCAGTACTGGAGATTGTCACCAACTAAAATTGTGTGTAGCTATATATTTTTATTACATAAAGATACTATTTTGTTTCCATCCACTTTATTGGCAAATTATTCACACACAAATTCCATAGTGACAAAATGTGCAGATCTTTGTGGCCACTTTGGCAGAATTTTTTTTGAGAAATTTTTATAGCTACCAGAACACAAATCAACCTCTTTTGAACAATTAGTAGCAATTTCACCACACATGTCCTTTTATGCAAATGCAAAGTGGCTCACTGCATCAGGCTATAATATTTCTGGGTTGTTGTCAGATGGTCATAGCATTAAAGCTGCATTGAAAACTAATACATAGTCTTTGTCATTAATGTTGGAAGAATATTTCACTGCCACAGTGGGAAAACATCAGCGTGGGTCTAACTATTTCATAATACACTTTCCTCAATCTAATCAAATATTTCAACCCCGGAGGGGTCCCGCAGCGGGGAACGAAAGTTTGGGGTCCAGTTATCGCGTAACTGAGCTCGTGACTTAGCGAGGTACACAAATGTTGCTGCGCAACGTATTCGCACTATCGTTACTTACTGTTTGCTGGTCTATTACCACTGCTTTGTCACCCGTTTTAATTGGTAAGTACTGAACGTTGTGATGAATGCTGAATAAGATATTTTATCGGCATACAGTTCCTGGCATCTTGGGTAATCAACTACAAGCGAAGCTA
This sequence comes from Dysidea avara, assembly GCF_963678975.1. Classification (NCBI taxonomy): domain Eukaryota; kingdom Metazoa; phylum Porifera; class Demospongiae; order Dictyoceratida; family Dysideidae; genus Dysidea; species Dysidea avara. Next base: position 5,042,693 of record NC_089279.1, on the reverse strand, counting down.
GATAAAGATTATGCTCCTCACGAATGGTGCAGCACTCAAAGCGACTGGTACACGGTGTGGTTCTCCTTAGAACAACTAGCACCTTACGTCGTTGACTGCTTTCTTAACAATTCAAGGTGGGGCACGCCGTATGTACTATAATTACAATAGCTTTATGTCTCCAAGTGGGCTCTGCTAATCAAATCATATAACTAGGTGAATGCATAGCATTGAAGGGGCAAGCCTATAGCTACTCTATGCAATATTTTAGTGTTGATGCATGTTTGCTTGCAAGGATAGTGATGACTTACTCAGTACTCACATTCTACAATTTACGTATTCTCAACTATAGACCTTGTTCATTTAGAACAATAAGTGCCCTCTGATGTCACACAAAGCCATACAAGGGTCCCAATTTGCCATGGTGATGGCCTAGCTATTGGATGCCATTTTGAGTTCCAAACCTGGGTGAGCACAATGGTTGCTATCATGTTACCATAGTTATGGTACCGTAAATGGCGAATTTGGCGGAGAACTGTGATGTTACTATGGTTTTGGTACTGCAAATGGTGAATATTGGTGGACAACTCCTTCGCAACGGGTTATAAGCGCTATGAAATTAATTCAGTGATAAGGTCTATTATAATATGAAACCAAATGAGAGAGACAGTCATGTCGTTAATTTATATCAACAAACAGGAGCATGACATACAAATAGTGTATAAATGTTACGTACCAATCAGTATCTCATTCAAGGGAGTTACATGTCCAGTACATAGCTAGGTATAAGTGCTAGACAGTGGCTTAATGGTTGGTTTACATGTTTTGAACTTAGATGGCATAGTGGTTTTTATGTTTGGTCTAATGATGATAGGCTTTATCCCTTATAAGGGAGATGAACATAGTTATAGTACATTCAAGCGAGCAGTGTGATGATGTTATTATATGATGGGACTCATGGGTATTCGCAATGACTTGACACTAGCTCTAGTCTCCTCTATCTGGTTAGGTCACTTATTGTTAATTTTATGTTTCAGATCCCCTGCCCTCATTACTATGTCTCACCACCTAAATTTGGGTGACATCATGCATATTTTCACCATCTTAATGTGTAATCATTGTATGGAAGAAATACAGTAAGTTGCTTACATGAGTGATCAAATCCTCTAATAGAGCATTCAGCTAACTCTAATAAAACAGTCAGGTGGATGCAAAATTGTAAAGAATAATGGACCACCTAGCCACATTGGTTAAGGTTAACTTTCCTGTAAATGTAACAAGTGGTGGACCTGCAGTACAAATTTCTTTGCAATGCGATTAGCCACTCAGTGTGGTGTTGAGTCACAAAGCCAAACAAATTCTCTGTTTCCTTTCCTCCACTCAAGCATATTTGTGTGCATTTCCATGATTCCATTATAAGAGTAGCATCTTTACAAATCATGATTTGCCACCATAGCACATAAAAGCATAGTTAGCTACATGCTTAAAGTTGTACTGTCATCTTTGAAGCAATATTAAGAATTTGTACAACGTGTGAGTTGACACCCTTACAAGATCATTTTCACTAAGCCTGTACATTATCTATGTAAGAAAAATCTAATGGAAGGATACAGAATATTGGAATATTTTAGAGCTGACAGTAAACAGATGCGGCTGATGGACAGGAAATAGAGATTATATAAAGTGGTCAATAATGTAATTCGACACACTTAGAAAGGTCACCAATCCTTTTTAATATATGGAAACTGAAGTACTACTCCATCATTACAGTCAAGCACTGTTCATAATGGCAGAAGTTGATCAAACTGCTTGGGTGCAAGATACATCCAGAGTCATCTTTGTTACTACATGTTGTGTAATCTTAATTTGGACACATGTGATGCTCACATCATGTCAGAATGCAAACCTGTATAACAGAAAGTCATTTTTGTGACTATTGGGAGCATCCCTGACAGTATGAACTAAGTACTCACCTAGCATGCATATACAGAACTCAAATCCCATAAGTGATGTGGATGTTAAAATGTCCAAAACATCAAAATACTCTAATAGAACAGTCAACTGTGGAGGACCTTTGGAGCCATGATTGTTGTATTAGAGTATTTTGATCTTCTGGACATCATTTTATTGAGGGAATCTACATGTATGGACAGTTTTTAAGAGGATACTGTAAACATTGTGTATATGCATTATTAGGCTTGCACCAATTATGCCGGCATAATTTCAAGCAAAATAGGCTAACAAAAACATCAAGCATTTATGCCAGCATAATAGGAAGATTCTCAAGAATTTTAATTAAAACGTGCAATGTGTGTGCCAAAATACTGCACAACATGATCACACTGCACAATATAACTGCATTTCATATCAAAAAACCTTGCAGTGTTACTATTTTTTGACTGATTATTCACACTTTATAGCAATAAGATCAAGATACTCTAATAGAGCAGTCACTTACTCGAATAAAACAGTTGGCTCTTGAGCATAATCCTGATTTTGAGAGCATAATAGGCTGGATTTTTGAGCACTACTCAAAAGCATAATAGGCAATTTTCAAAAGCATAATTGGCTCAAGCCTATGCATTATGATAACCATTGTATAGTACATACTGTCAGGAAAGTCATACTACAACTATGATATTGAACACTAGTTACTGGCATTTTGATGTGTATGCGTGTCATGTGTATTCAAAATAAGATTACATAAACTGAGATGACTTGTGGCAGTTGTGGGTGTGTAATTTTATTATTTGTAGTCAAATAAATCTCCAAATCTTGCCACATCTCTGGTGAGGTCAAGGCCATAGACTCTTGTATGTGAAATATCACATCTGCAATAATGTCTTCGGTTGCAGGAGTGTAAGTGACTTTTCAGCTAAAGTTTGATAAGTGGCACTGTTTGAAATGCTTGAAGCTGTGAAAGCCAATTGATTACTTTATTGACAAAAAAAACACAGAGTTTATTCCTGCAAAATATGATACTATAGCTATTGCTGACAGTTAGTTATTAGCTAGTGTAGTAATATTTGATGTGAACTGCATGAAATAGATTTCTCATGCACAGTTGAGGTGTTTATTGTCTAATAATCTGTTGTATGCTGAAAATATTGCTCACTAGGATGTTGTTTGATGATGGGAAGTATTCCAATTGTGAAGGTGTGCAGGTCAGGGTTCCAGGATTTGGTGACACAGATACGGTAGAACATTTGGATGCAGAGGAGTTTCTGATACCGTACATGCATGATTTGGTTGAGTTGTTTACCAAACATGGTTATGTGAAGGGAGTTTCCCTTCGAGCTGCTCCTTATGACTGGCGCTTATCACCAGGTACCATGGCAACCATATTGTGTGAAGTGTTAGTATGATTGTTGATGTTTTAGACCTCCTTCAGCAAGGTGGTTACTATGACAATCTTCAAAATCTGGCAGAGACCATGTACAAGGACAACAATAACACTAGTGTTACCATAGTAACACATAGCCTGGGGTCACCAACTACACTATACTTCCTTACACAAGTTGTTAGTCAGGAGTGGAAGGATAAGTACCTCAAGGCCTTTGTACCACTGTCTGGAGTATGGAAAGGAACTGTTAAAGCAGTTATTGCTGTCGTATCAGGGAACCCAGATGGTATTCCTATAACACCACTTGAAGCTCGATACTTAGAGAGAGGAAACCCTGCTAACTATTTCTTAATGCCGGTACTGGATAATAAAATATGGAGCAGTACTGATCCAGTGGTGGTGACACCAGAGAGGAACTATACTGTGTTTGACTACCAGGCATTATTCAATGACATGAAATACCCAATGGGATATTCTCAATATCAAGCACTACCGACATTCCTTACTGAATTAGCTGCACCCCATGTTACCACATATTGTTATTATGGAACACAGGTAGAGACACCCTTAAAACTAGTCTACAAAGAAGGTCAGTTTCCTGATACACAGCCAACTGTTCTCAAAGGAAACGGTGATGGTACTGTCAATGATGCTAGCTTAGAAGCTTGTTCAGTTTGGAAAGTTGCACAACCATCTCATCCTGTAGAACTACGTGGTTTTCCCGGAGTGTCCCATTTTGACATGGTCACTAATGACGACGTACTGCAGGCAGTATTGGAGATTGTCACCAACTAAAACTGCTTATTTGTACAGACATCTTGTATATTACATATCTATATTGTGAGATTTTGTGATATTTTATTTCTATATTTTTAATTTACATTATATGTTATTTTGTTTCCGTCCACTTGATCAGCAAATGATTCATACACAAACTTCTTCCCACAGTAACCACAGTCATGTACACCAGGTTTATCCTATAGGAAAAACACACCATCAGAGCTTTTCTTTGTGGGACAAAATTATATCCTACAATCTATCAGTAATATCAATATGTGACCGTCTCAGCAAAAACCTGAGACATGCATTTTGAGAAAAAAGATTATTAAAAAATTTGCATGCTACAAGAAAAAAATGCATGTTTTTATCAGCCCAGTACTCAGAAGGAAGACTCAAATCAACTAAAATTATACACCATCTAATTCACCTGCTTGTGGGGAGTTTGAAATCTTTGTTTCGATTCTGTAGCCCCAACAGTATCCGTGTCACGTGTGTTTGTTTACAATGCGGTAAAAGTAAACAAGATCGTCATCATTTCTTCAACTAAACAGCCTTCATACCCATATGTGCATAAGTGACTACAGGGTTAAAACTATACCTTGGTCGATTTGCTAATCCATGGTGAACATTTTAGTCAATTTCCAACATTGTAAACGAATACAAATGGTAGTTACGGCTGCATATGTAAGTATATTATCAGTATAGTCACTGTACAAATCGATTGTCTTGCTCTTCCTACTGTCTAGCACTATAATTCCAAAACTACTCATCACAAAAGGCTGATCCATTCCTTGAACACGTAAATAATGTTGAGAAAAAATTTCAAACTTGTGTGAATACGTTGGGTTTTTGCTGAGATGGTCACATATTTTATGTTCTAAACCCTTTTCAAAAATATTTTTGCTAAAACCTCCAATGAACCTAAAATTAGAAAGACAATTTAACCACTCAAAATAGCCTACATAGGTAGCGACAAATTGTCACTTGTTAACCATATAGTTCACAAGTTTAACTTTGACAATAATATTTGTATAACAATTTATCAATTTTGTTCCCTCTGAAAATTTACACTTAGTGGATATTTCAACAAAGATTTACTTGTTACACCAATTCGTACAATCAGTCCCGGTTTAATAATTCACAATCATTCAGCTGTGTACTGAAATAGAAAAGTATCGGAGAAACAGTGCTCCCATTCATGCAGTAAAGCATTATTACTGTGCAGGGTAAAGTATCGTCAATTTTTCCCTGTGATCGGATTTGCAAAAGCCCGGCATAATGGTGCATTTTTCAAATTCAATATTTATAATCTACTTAGCAAAGTGTATGCTCTGGCCAAGTTTCAGCCTTGTATGCCAACAATTTTTGGAGTTACAGCCCTACAAAGTAGCAACAGAAAGATCGATTTGTACAGCAAGTATCGGGAAAATAAATTACAGGCGCTTACAAAAATGGCTGTAACTTACAAACGCAATGCAATACAGAGTTGCAACTTGCACCATCATGTTTGAATTGGTTGAATAGGGGAGTTCATTACTGGGTAAGTTTTTCCTTCTATCACCTTTCTTCACTACATACAGAGATAAAACCAGTGAAGAAAGATCGGTCGTGTATGATCGCTTCGACATGACAAAACAAATGCCCATAACTATATCTACTGCAATAATTTTGAACTCCCCTTGAGTAGGTGAATAAGACGATATCCAGGTTTTATCATTAGATCCTTTCTTCACAAAGAAAGCATTAAATTTTTTTTTACGATTTTTTTTTCAATTGCATGAAATATTTTACCCATTGCAAATTTAAGCTTGCACCATTATGCCGGGTTTTCGCAGATCTGATCACAAATATTTGCACTATACTGTAACAATTCTAATATAGATATGTATTTCAATGGTAAGCAAGGCAGAAAGCAAGGAAATTTATAGTTATATACATATATAGAAATTAAAACTGAATATCAGCTAACCCATCACTATCAGCAGAAAATTTAAGACGTTTGGTAAAAAGGAAAGCAAAATTTATGTTCATGTAACTGTTCTTTTTTAATTTAATATATATATTTTTTTACTGTACGACATTTCTACAATGTTTGGATTCATTATCCTTACCAGATTGATGTAGACTTTCGGATGTCCCAATGGTTCATCCCCTATTAGTAATGACATAATTGATGTTATTATGTGATGTGATCATACCTCCATCACACCATACATGATTACCCTTCACCACAGAGATAGGCTCCTCATTTAACAAATTAATTGCAAACTGTTCATTAACCTTAAAGTAATATGTAATTGGTGCATTTTAGTATGCGAGTTAGTACCTGCTTGCTCTTGTTGACAAAACGGGTGTTTCTCGCGTCTTCATCTTCCCAATACTAAAGTTCATATGGTGCGTATTATTTAGAAACGCACAATTCTTACTTGTCCAGTATGTGTGACCTTATCGGTTGCGCACGTAGCGTGACTACTCCACAAACTTCTTACCAGCACTGGTCGTGTACAAGTCGTTATTCGCCATATTCTACCACACACAATACGCGCCGCCATTTTAGTATTCCGCTGTTGTGATTAGGCGCCTAGTTACCAGAGGGGATAATAATGGCTACTACGATTAATCTGAGCCTACAGTCACAAAACAGTGGCCAACACGTGATGACGGAATCCCATAGCTTAATGACGTTCAGGTAAGCACTATTCTTGGGAGGGAGTGCTCAGTGATAAATGATCACGTCTTTAGTAAGTTGCCTTGGAAGGCTTCACAATTGAAACATCCATCAGATACCTACCACTACTCCAGCAGGCAATTACACAATGCATTTGTGAGTATGTAGTATTGTTTGTGTATGTTGTGATAGAACGTGTGTGTGTGTGTGTAGTTTCCGCTGGTTGGTAACCAGCTCCGTCGCTCATATTCCCAGCAATTGGTAAGTTACATCGTACAAGAGGTCAGTGTTATCATGGTGTATCATAGGAGATCAAAGTGGATAGGATGTCAGTGATTAGTAGTCCTGCTCAACTGCAGCCTAGGCCACCTACTAGGTTAGTTACCATAGCAACTTTTGACTTGCTTAACCTAAGATTTGTGATACCATTGAAAGTTTAAAAAGAAGCATTACATGTTACACAAAGTGCGGTCTGAAATTTCATCCTTGAGTTTTGCTCATGGTATAATATCCTAAAGTCTCCATGCAAAACAATTGAGAAAATGCATGGCAATCTCTATTATACTTACACTGGTGGTATTAGGTTCCACAGCCATCATAGTTTAGATTTACAACATCTCTGTGATAAACTATAACTATTGGGGCTTCTTTTCTTAGTTGCAATATACATCTAGGGGGTGGCAACCAGCCTATACTAGTATTAATGGGTGGTTATCAGTTTAAAGGTACATTAAAGAAGGTGGTAATAGAGATGAAAGCAAGTGGATGTACACTTGTAGAGATGCTGGCCTTCACAGTTTCACTGTTGTCGACATAACTGGGGACCAATGGAAGAGGTTACTGGCCAGGGACTTGATGTGAATGATAAGATTGATTCCCGTGACAAGTATTGGAATTGTTGTATAGATAGAAGGGCTTATGTGGCATGTTTTAAGAAATAGTTAGATTTAAGACCACAGGGGTATAATAATTTAGTAACCTAATGGCCCTGTGGATGGCCTTGTTTCGTGGTGCCTGAGCAAAGCAAAGGACTTACAGACAGGGCCTGAGGGTTACTAAATTATGTAGACTTTTTAGACTTTTACGTAGACCCCTGTGGTCTGACCCTTATGTAGTTGTTGTACCTTAGCCTCTGTTGACAGCTGCTTGTAACAGAGAAATGTAGCCTTATTTAGAGAAACAAGCCCTGGTAACAACAGTCAGGTGGCGATGTGTTTCCAGCGCTACCATCAGTGCAGGTGTGCGTAATAAACATGAAAAGGATAGTGTGTAATAAACATGAAAGGGGTCAAAAGGGGGCTTATGTGGCACATTCTATGTATACTAAGTGTTAATACATTCTTCTTCTAGTCTTGTTGTACTAGTAGGTGTTCCCTGGCTGATAACCTTGTGTTCTTGGAAAGTAGTACAATTGGTATGAGGGTATCAATCTAGCATTGTGTAGCAATGAGTTTCCTATAATAAAAAGATTATGTATTATCCCATAATTGTAATATTTGTGTAATTTGAGAAGGCTATGTGGTATTGTATCTGGTATACACTTAGTACTAAGTTGGTTGTATTTGTACTTTACACATTCTAAATCACTTAAGAATCATGGATATATATTGTCCAAAATTATTATGTTGACTTTTTAAATTTAATGAGTTGAAACTTATTTATTCAAATGTTCGTAGATTTTTCCAAGTTATGATTTTTTCCCTCTGAACAATGCAAATGAGCAGCTAAGAAAATGCCACTTATTCAAACTTCCTATAGACCTTGTCATAGTTACTCATATGCTGCTTTACATAATTCACTGCAGATTTTGTTGCTGTAGGAAATGTGATCTGAAGCCATCACTGCATCACAAGAATGTAAAGTATCATGAACCATTCCTTTATCCTGACCCCCTTGGTGACACTAGACCAGAACTGAGCAAGTTTTATCAACGTATCGCCAAGATAAGCCAGCTGGAAGATGACTCTATAAAGTATGAGGATTCACGACGCAAAACTCACTCTAAACCAACAACCTTCACCACCACCACTACTACACACTTTTCACGTTCTGCCAGTGCAAGGACACTGAACAAGGCACCTTCTGTGAAGTCTGTAGCCAGGAGGTGTGGTACCATATCATTAAATGACCAATCGGAGGATCACCTGCAGAGCCCAACCCATGATATTGTGAGCCACACCCCCTATGTTAGTCCTATTGCTAGCCCCACCCACAGTGACGTTACTCTAACTGATGATGTCATAACCAGTCCCACCCACAATTCTACTGCAGATCATGAAGTATGCAAGCCTGGTATTGACCTGCCTGCTTCAGACATTATAAGCCCCACCCACTCTGATAAAGACAGCAATTCAGAGACAATGGTATGTGGTCCGGTACTATTACATAATGGACAATTGACCACCAAGGATTATGAACAAGCTAGACGTCACCTCAGCAAATCACATGACCAACTGGCATCATGTCACAAAACAACTCGTGTTACATCACATGCAAAGACACGTAAGAAATCGCTCAAGAATAGGCCTAGTTCAGCCACACTATTATTAACTGAATCTAATTCTTCAACCAGCGTATCGTCAATATGTAGTGATAAGAGTCATGTTAAACAGAGCAAATTTAGCTCAAATAAGAAAAGACATAAAAAATGAATCACTGATATATTGTACTGTATATAAACTATATTTTTATACTGTTGTGATGAGATGTGTTTATTTTGTGATTTGACAGGTTAATCTTCTTTTTGCCGGGCACAGCCTTTTTGATAGAACACAGCAAATGCTTGTAATCCAGATGCTAGGATGTTTAAACACATTGCTCCAGTGGCTAGTCCAAATCCATGTGACAAACAACCATCTTCAGGGGAGCCGTTTAGTGCGAAAAAACCACTAAAAGTTCTGTCAATACTTGCAAATACTCCAATAGAAATAGCAAAGAAGATGGCTACATTGTTGGTATAACAACACACACTCAATATGCTATATATTCTCACCTGCTAGCAAGCCTAATCCAGCACTTAAGGCATACAGGTATAGCGGTAGAATGGGGAAGGCTAAAATAGCTGCCACAAATGTGCCAACTATTCCCAGTATAGCACATGCGAACACTGCATTCAGTTTTGATTTCACTGTCAAGAAATTACAAATTAGTGATTTGAAGTGAATCATAAACCAGACAGCCATACAAATACCATGACATCAGGCAATGCAATTAAAACTAATTCACATACTTTCATCACACTCCCCAGCATTACTAACACTGTCCAGCTCACTGATGTTAAACACAATGTGTGCACTAGGCAAGATCTGCTGTTGGTCATCACAGTCTAATTCTGTCATGTAAATACATCGATTCCTTGGCTGTTCATTCTCTGGTAACAGTGAAATGTCTTCGGACACCCTGTAGCTGACACACCTTCTTACTGGCCCTTGTTCCTTGTATGTCTTGGTGGAGTAGGAGTCTGGTACCTCACGTGATGTGGTTAACGTAGACCATGTCTGCATACCAATAGACACCAGGGCCAGGATCAGGGCAATGATGAAAATAATACCGCCAAGCAGCTGTATCACGAGAATTACTATTAGTAATGTTGTGATATGATACGTGAATAAGTCTTACCGCTACGGGATTAAACCGTACTCCGCCCTTGTTGTCGTTTCCTTCGTTACCCATCACTCGAGGCTAACTACAGTCTACCGCAAGAATCCGGAACAGAACCATTAAATAAACAATGTCACGTGAGAAGTTACCTAATGGTTAATTATTCTCCCGATAATTCTTGCAAGAACTACTGCTGCACGCGATATTGTGACTTTATGACATGTCCTGCTCGAGGTGAATTGCTTTACATTGTGTTCTAGCATGATCGCAGCTCTTGTATTCCGCTCCGTATATTATCGGATACTGAAGCCGGCAGCTGGTTACGTGGAAGAAGGAAGGATACACCGCCATCGTGACATTACATGAGAACACGTTCACACCAGAACTGGTGTCCTCATTTAACAATGTTTTGGATGCTGTAGAGAGGTAGGTTTCTGTCTGTGTAGTCAGTGGTAGCTATTTATGCACTTGTCAATTTCATGCCCCACCCCCCGGGCGTCCCCACACCCCAGGTGGGGATTTGACATTGCTTCTCGTCCCCACCCCTGGGGCAATTGACAGTTGTCCAATTCACTGACCGATTTTTGGTAGTTGCTTTTCTAAACAATAAAATCGCACTTGCTATAATTTTACTAGCTACAGGGCAGGTTTATTACTAGTCGCACGTATGAAATATGCACTTAGTCATCCTTGAGGTGTTGTCAAATCCCGTACTATGGGGGTGGGGACATAGTGGGGATTTGACAACCGATTTTGCCCCAGTAGTGGGGAATTTGACACCACGATTTGTCAAATCCACTGTATTCCCCCACCCCCGGATGGGGCATGAAATTGATAAGTGCATTATACAAGACAGAAAAACTATCATGAATGATGAAAATATGTACAGAACAACAACAAAAAAGCATGTAAGTCCTTGGGACCACTAATGAAACCAATGTGGGCATGGCAAGGAAAGGGAAAAAGACAAAGCTTTCAGTTGTGTCTTCAGGCCAGGGGTGACAGGGCTTTATAGGGTGTTCTAGCCCCACTTAGCTAGGCATTGTAGCCAGCTCTTTTTTTTTTTTCGTTGGGTTAGGATTCATTGAAAAAGACAAAGGGACTGACTACGCGAGACTGCTTAGCTATGCCACTGGTATTCAACTTACCTTGTCTGACCATTTCCTTTTTTGTATGTAGGTAATAGCAAGAGTCCATAATAAAGAAAGAGATAAGACGTTTTGCATATTTAATTTAGTGATGAGACCATTAGAGCTTTAGTGACTACAAATAACGGAAAGATTTACTCCAATGGTCTACCACTGCAACTGTCTGAGACACTGTCTAGAGATGAAATGATGTTGATATATCAGAAAATGATAGCCCTGACTCGTCGTATTACTTACATTTCCCATGGTAACAGTGGCTGCCATTAGAGGTAAGTGACTTTTTTGTGAAGTTAGCCCTTGTACATGTGCTGTTAGGTCATGCGTTTGCTGGAGGTATGGCACTATCCCTTGCACATGATTATCGTGCGATGCGCACTGGCAAGGGATGGTTCTGTCTACCAGAGATCAAAGTCAGAGGAACTTTGGTCACACTACGCATAGTAGAGTTGTCAAAGTATGTACCATGCATGTTATGGTTGAAAGATTTAATGAAATAGAGCAGTAGTTTTTTCAACCGAAGCCCTCTAGATTATTCTATCCAGTATAAAATTTTAATCAATAGCAAATCTTCTCTCCACTAGTCTAAAATACAGAAGTACTATTCCACTAGGGGCCTGTGAGAGAGCTAAAATCTGCAGGAAAAAAGAATCAGGCCAGGTGGACACTTGGTCCTCTAGCAACATGTGCCAAAGGAATAGCCTGCCCGGGTATGATTTTTTTTTACAGAACACTTACCTCTCCATGTTTTGTTCTCTTTATTCTAGAATGATTTTTATAAAGACCAAGCTGCCTCCTGACCAGTACACAAACTGTGTTCTCTATGGTAAGAGATATACAGCTGAAGAGGCCAAGAAGGTGGGTATTATTCAGGACTGCTGTGAGGTAGACCAAGTGTTACAACGTGCAGTAGAACTAGCTAATAGCATTGTGTCCTGGCAAGAGGAACCATATGATCGTAGTGTTCTCTCCAAGATGAAGGAAGATCTTTATTATGATACTGTTAACGTGATGAAGGCTACTGAAATTGCTAAACTTTCAAGTAAACTTTAGCGCATATAATTTTTTTCTAGAATTTATATTGCATGATTTGCCAAAGTACTCAATGGACTCTGTGTGCGTGTTCTATTAGAGTGCTTTAGCGATAAACCTTGTAAGCGCGGGCCCTGCTGAGCACGAGACAAGTGCCCGCCCCCTCGAAGACAAGGGAAGCCTACTAACTACTGCTGTACGCGCCATATTGTAACTCGCAACATGGCCAACTTGAGGTGAATTAGTGTATATCACATTCTTGTGTGACTGCAGCTACTCCGTATGTTGTCGTATACTGAAGCCAGGAACTGGTTACGTGGAGGAAAGAAGGATACACGGCCATCGTGACATTAAAATGTGGTGAAAACAGATTTACTCCAGAATTCGTGGCTTCCTTTAACAAGGTCCTTGATGACATAGAGAGGTAAAGTGTTCTTGCAAATACTTTGTTAATTTCACTCATTTATGGTGGTACTGTTAGTACTGCAGCCAGGCCAGGTTGTTTTATGCAAAGGCTTATCATTTTCAATACAAGCCAAGTTTGGGGGAATCTGGAGTTGTACCTCCGGATGCTGTGGACGTAATCTTCATCAAGATGACCAATCTACATAACCTGCAGTTCCTCCACAGTGGGATGGAGGATCTGTGAGGAAATGTCGTAATCTGAATGGCCTATTGAAATTCCAATAGAAATTATGGAATGTGGTCCATATTCCCCGGACTTACCAAATACTGTACAGGAAGTTATGATGAATGAAAAAGCTGACACATTTGACAAATGAGTTAGATTGATCAACTTTTAATTCATCAAACGTCTGTAAGTGTCTCTAACGGTACGTGTTTAGATCTGTGACATTTAACTTGTCAAAGTTGTTGAAGTGTGGATTCATCAACTTTTCCTTCTGTCAAATTTCCTGTTATACGGTAGAAATGCCACGCGCAATACCCCCTTGTATGTTAAAGGGTCAGCTTGCAAGACTTGTATACAACGGGGCCTCCATTATTTGAACACCAGTTCATGATCAATCACAAAAGTGCTGAGATAAGTGAAATTTTCAATTAAAAGGGACACATTTATTTATATATGGAGCCTTTAGTATAGTAGTATTCTACCGATGATCAGATTGGTATTGAATTGGAGATGCCATTTTGTTATCGATCGGTATCTGGTAAACTTCTGATTACTAACCACTCGTACCAATTGTCATCATTATAGTCATTATCATAAATGCTATGCTAGCAAAACTTAATACCTAGGGAATCACATTAAACGTTATACTAGCACAAAGGTGCAGGATTTACTCTGTTAAACAATGAGTAACTGCAACTATCACCTTTGCATGAAAATTTGAGGTACTCTAATAGAACAGTCACTGCAAAACAAAACAATCATGCACATCTAACTTGGAATACACTCACTTTGTTATAAAACACTATACAGGTTGTATAATACACCATAGATAATAGACACCACTACCTGGATTGGAAGCACACGTATAGTGCCCATACAAAACTATGGTTTTATCCGCGTTTTGCGCCTGAAGTTTTCAAACACTCTTTTTCATTCAAAGATACTGTTTTACTGTCTGGATACAGCTTGGTTGTTTTAACTAGTAAGTTTAGTAGATTGTTTCTTGGGTGGCGATTGGCCTACTACTGGTATAGGCGCTTTCCGTATAAAAAGTATTTGAACATGTTTGTGAAAATGGCGGGGTGAACAAGTCTAGTTTAAGGCTGATGCTTATTACTAACTAATGCTACTTGTACTGGTATGTGTTTCATGGTATATTCGCTTCAGTTTAGTCAAGTTCACAAATCCTGCCTCTCGTATCAACCTGTCGTGTTTGTCAAACTTCTAGCTAATACACATCAGTACACCCACTATGAATAGGCCAAACCTTATATTCCATAGCGGTAGGTTTACTACTCACCAGTAAGCAAAACATGTTCTTATAAAGTATACTCCCGGTACTGTGTACAGTATAAGGGGCGCGAAATGCAGTTAGATTAGGTGGCGCTTAGAAGTTTCCAATCCAGGTAGGGGTGTCTATTATCTATGAATACAGTGAAGCCATGAACAAGTAAACATGGAAATTTTCAGTATCTGTATCAGTGAAATTTACTGCTCACTATCATTGGATTGATACACCTTGTGCTAGTTGATGAAATACTCTAATAAAACAGTCACTTCTGTTCAGATAATCAAACTTCGTAGGCTCTACTATGGCATGTGTGGATTAGATTTGTTTTTTTCTGTTTCAGTGATGAGACTGTTAGAGCTCTAGTGACTACTAATGAAGGGAAGATTTATTCCAATGGTCTACCACTAGAACTGTTTGAAACAATGTCAAGAGATGAGGTGTTAAAAGTGCTTCATGCCATAACAGCATTGCTTCGTCGTATTCTCACGTTTCCCATGGTGACGGTGGCTGCCATTCGTGGTAAGTGTTTCATTGTAAGCCAAGTGTGTGTCATGTTAACCCCTTTGTTCTGTTAGGTCATGCGTTTGCTGGGGGTGCGATGCTGTCCCTTGCACATGATTATCGTGTGATGCGTACTGGCAGGGGATGGTTTTGTCTACCGGAGATTAAACTCAAATTGTTGTTCACAATGGATTTCTTAGGATTAGCCAAGTAAGTTGTGGGGAATTTTATGTGTATGGTATCATACAATAAAAATCATGAAGATTTGGGCTTTTCTGGCCAAAGATATTACCCCAAAACCATACTTTCATGGTGCCTGGTTAGTGCCTTCAGTGCAATCCAAAATGTTTTCAATAGGTTGCCATGAAATTTTTAGAAAGCATTTTATTTAATAGAATTTTCTTTTGAGTGACTGACTGACTTACTAATGCCTTCAGACAAGCTTAACTCAAAAACAACCAAGCTATGGCCCTATTTTTTTACTGTTCTACACTGCTTCAGCGCTTTTGACATACCACAGTATATGCAATACATGCATCATGGATTTACCGTTGTCCTCCTTTGTATCCCATGTCTTTTTGCTGTCACCATGGAAAATATGGATGACTCCTGTTTGCAAACATAGCAGAGAAGCCATCACATGTGTCTACTGTGAATCTACACCTTGGGCTGTCAGACTGGATTAATAATAGAGGCACTTCTCCTACTTGTAACACTGTGTAATGGGCTAACATAGCTGGCAAAGCGTAATGGTCACTTCACTTTTGAGCCAGTAGTTGACTGGTGGGGCTTACATTCAGAGAAAACATTAACTCTAGCACCATTTTTTCTTTTGATGCAGTATGCACTAGCTAGTTCACCGCTCATAATGATGTTACACAGATGGGTGTAAGAAAAAATTAAGTTTGATTAGGGATCATAGAAAAAGCAGGATAACAAGTGAGGTCGCCTACACCTGCAGATATACTAGTGGACATTTATTCTCTAATTCAGTCGTGGGTATAGACTGAATTAGGGATTAAATGTCCAATTGTTTATCGGCAGGTATATAGGCAACCTCTCTTGTTTCCTACTTTTTCTATGCCTTACACTCGTAGAGTCTGGACCTGAAGGAATACTATTATTAATTACTGTATTTTCTTGGATAAACAATGCACCTGTAATAGTCGCCACATTTGATTAGTGATTGTACTGTGCTCTTAAGATAGGGCATAAATGCCTCTCTTGATTAAACACTGCTGCTGTTATTTGAATTAGTAGTCTTTGATTGTTGTCTACTTATCTCTAAGGCGAAGCAGACTATCCTACAGTATTATTTCATTATGGAAAAGATCAACAATTATTCTGTATCATGTGAGGCTAATCTTTCACTTGCTGTTCCCTAACATCATGGTGAAACATACTAGGGCTATTGATTGTGAAGTAATTACCATAATTGACCAGTTAATAGCCGTGGTTACTATAACTTTCAGCAAGCAAAACCCTGCAGCTACTATCCGAAGCAGCTACTATTCAAGGGTGGCTACTATGGACTTGTGTGGTAGCAGCCTGTGGCGTTAACATGGAATCATGAGTGACTGACCTTGTTTAATGAGTTGTTTAATCAATTGTTAATACTGTCGTTCATTCTAGCTTCTCTCAAAAATGCTATTTCCTGGCTTAAAATCCTTTGCCAGGTTTCTGCTTCAAATGTGTCTTATCAACAATTGTAACAGTATGTTCAGATACAAGCCGTGGCTCTTATCCGAGGGCGGCTCTTATTACAATAATTCTAGGCTGTAAAGTGGCTACTATCCGGGGGCGGCTATTATACAAGCCACGGCTATTAACCGGTCAAATACGGTAAGTACAAATACAGTCTTCTTTTAACACCATTTTTACTGAAATATACCAAATAGTTTTATGCTATAAATGCCACCCTCAATCAGTTTGTGCCCTTGAATGGCTACATCTGTGGCATTTAATGGTAAGTATGGAAATATTGTACATACATAATTAACATTACTAGGTCCCAAACATAGCTGAGGTGTATTTCATGACCTCATTAATAAGACCACCTCATTATAGTGACCATGTCAAGTAGGTCCCAAACATAGCTAAGGTGTACTTCATGACCTCGTTAATAAGACCACCTCATTATAGTGACCATGTCAAGTAGGTCCCAAACATAGCTAAGGTGTACTTCATGACCTCATTAATAAGACCACCTCATTATAGTGACCATGTCAAGTAGGTCCCAAACATAGCTAAGGTGTACTTCATGACCTCATTAATAAGACCACCTCATTATAGTGACCATGTCAAGTAGGTCCCAAACATAGCTAAGGTGCACTTCATGACCTCGTTAATAAGACCACCTCATTATAGTGACCATGTCAAGTAGGTCCCAAACATAGCTAAGGTGTACTTCATGACCTCATTAATAAGACCACCTCATTATAGTGACCATGTCAAGTAGGTCCCAAACATAGCTAAGGTGTACTTCATGACCTCGTTAATAAGACCACCTCATTATAGTGACCATGTCAAGTAGGTCCCAAACATAGCTAAGGTGTACTTCATGACCTCATTAATAAGACCACCTCATTTAGTGGCTAAATCAAGTCCTAAACATAGCTGAGATAGTTACTTTAAAAGCCTCTACTGAAACTAGTTTGCTAAAAACTTCAATTCTAATAGAAAAGTCAATTCTCTAATGCTGCACCTTCTTAAGAAAATATGCAGCTAAAAGGTGTTCAAAAAAATATGCCATCAGGTGGGATTGACCTGCTTCAGCTTGCCTCTTCATATACACCAGAGGAAGTTGGTGACACATCATGTGATCTCAAAGATTAATTTAACATCCAAATCATACAGTATGATAGTACTGTATAGTAGGGACCACAAAGGAGTAGGTGTGGCTCATGTAAAAACATCACCCAAAAACCAGCCTCCATTTTCCCAGACGACGGTGACGCAGTATTGGTTATGCAAAACTAAGCCCAAACAAGCCTTCAGATCGACCCAAAATGCTTTCAACAAGTGCTACAGAATTTTAAAATATATTGTTTAATGGAATTTTCTACTGACTGACTGAGTAACTGACTGACTGACTGATTCCTTCAGACAAGCATGACTCGACGGCTATGGACTTGATTTTTTCACTTTGACGTTGCTTCCCAAGAGGTGCCTTTTGACATGCCACAGTACAAACAATGCATTCTTCATGGACTTACCAGTATCCTCCTTTGTGTCCCATTCATCTTTGCTGACAGCGAAAAGTGTCGATTTGGCAGTAGCACATGATAGCTTCCTTTCGTAATGGAAATTGTCCGTATTTTTCATAGTGGCTATTTTGATTGCAGAGGTGTTTTTTGAACAGTTCTTGATTCATACTGCTGTGTAACAGGTTGAACATAGCTGACAATGAAGCGTAATGGATACTTCACTTTTCAGATGATAGTTGATATAACTGGGGCATGGTCATAGTAATTATTTACAAAAAAGTTAACAAACAAGTACACAAAAAAGTTGGAATTTTCTATAGTAGGGACCATAGCACATCGATAAAACGTACTGAAACAAGCTGGAGTAGTGCACGATATAGATCAATAAGAAGTGTTATATCCCTACTGTGCATTTCCGTTATGGTATCTTGAGCACAGTAGGGATATAACACTTCTTATTGTTTTACTGTGATCTATATCGTGCACTACTCCAGCTTGTTTCAGTACTTTTTATTGATGTGCTATGGTCCCTACTCTAATTGAAAATTCCAATTTTTTTTGCGTACTTTTAATTAAAGGATGGATAGTATATATGTGACCCAGTCTGGGAAAAGGGGTCTTATTGCCTATTCAAAAGTATTGAGAAATGCCGGTTTTAAGTAGAGGTGAACCGTTATAAGAAAACTAAACCGTTCTTATACTGATTCAATATGAGATTAATCATTTTGAAATCGATACGATACCAATCCAATATACCGATATAACTAAGTGTAGCTATTTATATTTGAGGAACCGCATATGCCATGTTCAACTTTATCAAGACTCACGGTAGTGAGTCGCGCGGCCAAGAAACTACGAAGCGCATGCCCAATTAAAACACACGCGGCCACTATTGTGAGTTATTTACGTGTAGGGACGGTTTTGCAATATTAGCCCTGGATTATGCAACATCTCTCAATGGATTTTTATTGCATTATGTGTAAAAATATCTTTAGGAGTCGTCATCATCATTGTCTTGCGACCTCGCTAAAATATAAAAATAGACATATTTCACTTTATTTCTCTA
Organism: Dysidea avara; assembly: GCF_963678975.1. NCBI lineage: Eukaryota > Metazoa > Porifera > Demospongiae > Dictyoceratida > Dysideidae > Dysidea > Dysidea avara. The sequence continues at coordinate 5,023,451 of NC_089279.1, read as the reverse complement.
CCTTATGTACACTTACCGTCACGTTATACTAGTCAACATAGTCGTGTTTATACAGTCCGTATAGCACTGACATTATCTAATTCTGGTTTGTCCATTCGCGTATTTTCTTCAATCAAACCTCTAATCTCTACATTTACTTTTAAATACACAATGTGTACACAAGCCCTATTTTCTGATAAACAAGTTGTGAAAGCGTGCAGAACCATAAGTTCCCTAGGGAAGGAGTTTTAAGCAGAAATCTTTTAGATTCCATTTAATATCACGCCTCATTCAAGCGTTGATAATTGGCAGATGTCTTATAAATAAGGTGTGAAAGCGTGAAGAACGTACAGTCACTATAGAGAAGGTGTTTCAAGCATATTTCTTGTGCCACACCACACATGGTGTATTAAACTTGCTTAACATTTGTGACTTGTCAACTCGCTTGCCAAGCTTCTGGTAGAGCTCAAACCAGCTTGTTAGCTACATAGCATTACCCACCCTAACCACTCCCATTGTGGCTTTCATCATGCATGTCACTTAACATACATGTTACATAACAAAATATATCACATTAAATGTTTGTGATATTAACAATAAAATTCTGACTATAAAATGCGATAGTGACGTAGTAACCTATGAATTAGTTTATTCCCATCACAACTGTATGCCTCATCCTGGAAAATCAAGAGATCATAAACAATAATGCTAAGATCTTATCAGGCAGGATGAATCTCATTGTTGACCTCGATATTACTTTGGTCCCACCACAACAGTTTAATCCGGAAACATCTGAGATCACAAACGGTAACAGAACCACGGTTATTTGGTATTTGGTCCGTACACCTTGTCAACAATCCTGCCACGAGATAATACTGGAATTTGAGCTACTAGAAGTTTCACCTGACCGGTCTTGGTGAATTGGCACTGCTTACACATACGTCTAAAATACCCATTGCATCGACATGGTGAATCAGTGTGTGTCGATGTTGATCTGATCCTTGATCTAATTACTTTCGGTAACCTCCAGCACCAAATGAACTTGCTTGATATCTGACGACACAAGAGACCAGTCCCCCAACAAGCAGGCACTGAAGTAAAAAGAGAACGTACAAAAAACTAACATGCCAGGCTGGTGGATCCTCCTGGCTTAACTGCAGAGTGACAAGCAGGGATCAAATACAATGCACCTACAATCTGAGTACAATGGAACCTCTCTTATCCAGCCAGTCCAGTTCATACTACTGTATCAGAAATGTCCTAAACTGTACTAAAACGAAGTAATGTTATTGTTATCAGTTGTGCTGTGCTGCAGAATTGAAGTCACTACAGAACATTCATGGTCCCCCCCCCCCCCCCCCCCCCAGCTGTAAAAAATACATTATCACCTAGCAACCAAGCGGTAGTTATCATTAGCAGAATAAACAAGCCACCAAACAGCTTTCAATTGCAAACTTCATTATGGTCAATAAACTAGAAGCCAAATGACTAATTTAGGCTGTGCAGACAATGGAGGTGCCCAAATAGAGGTTTATTGGATAATAGAGGTGTCTGGATAATAGAGGTGTCTGGATAATAGGTGTCCAGATGAGGGAGAATTGCAATAACACAATTCCTCTGTATGTTAACTAACCTGAATTTACAAAACTCTTTTTCATCTGAGTTCCTGTATGGTTCCAAGTTATGCAAGACCACATCCAACTGCTACAACCAGATGGCCTAAGAAAACCAACAAGTGGGTATTAAATACAATATGCCTAAAATCTGGGTACTGGAAAATATCACTATGCACCACATGTAAACTGACCAGGGTATTAAAGTTTGGTCGCACCACAACAGTATATACGCCTGATCCTGGAAATTCAGAAAACATACCTGAGATAATAAACAACTACATTCCTTGGTATGTAGACTGACCTGGAAATTCACAACACCCTTGATATGTCACTACAGTCCATGTATACTTGACAACTGAGAACTACAAAAAGAACACAATAGATGGTACAATTCCTCCATATATTAACTGACCTGAAATTCATCACACTCAGTTTCTGCCTGGTCACAAGTTATGTCATGTACCATGACCATATCCAACTGCTACTGCTAGTGGGTGAACCGCACGCTATGACCAGATAACCTGTAAAAACTGAAAGGTGGGCATTAAATACATATAGCTATTACACCTAAAAAAATCTGTCACTTTTACACAAACAACACATTTTTGGATTTAAAAGACTACACAGAGACCTGACTAGTCAGGTTTCACTGTATATCATTTCAGCCATTTAGACCAGTATGCAGTGTGAATAAGTACATACAAACATTACACATGTTACATTCGCTAGTTACTTCTTCAACCTGCAGCCAAAGTTCCTGGACTTTTGCCGATGTAAGTGGCAGGTGGTAGTTGGTCCGTACACCTTGTTGACACTGAATCTCGCCATGAGGTAATACCAGCATTTGCTGCTAAGTAGCATTAGAAATTTTCAGCTCTGCACAGGTCCAAAAACTGAGCCAAAAACCCTCACAGTTAATCAGTGTGTGGCGATTGCGGGCAATGTGGCACTTTACACACTGGGGCGAACTTCACTCCTCATTTCGTTAGCCTCCAACACCAGCATATAATCATTGAGTACCTCAGTGTTCTAGACTCTTACTTCTTTCTTTAAGCGTTGCTCAAGCACTGTGGTTTCTCACGAGGGGCGAGTTTCTCAAAGACATGGACTGCAATTTTCTTAAACATTCGATTAAAAACCGCGTATCACGTGTGTCCACTTGAGGTGATCAGGGACTTTCCAAGAGATTTTCCCTAAATAGATCACGTGATAGTTGTCAAGCTGGATTCTGGTATATGCCATGGTTCAACAATACGGTATGTGTACTTTAATATAGTATTAGCTGTCAAGAATTATCACTCAAACTGTAAATTGAAGATTAAAAAAAGTAATTACATGCTGACAATGACAGTAGCTACCCCTCACCAACCATATCTCCTTATTTATAAGCTTGCTACACTGCTTCTCTGAAGAATACTGTGACTGCTCTATTAGAGTATTTAGATCTGACTGCTCTATTAGAGTATATTGATCTTTTAAACAGTATTCAAGGGGCCCTTCATGAGGCCTCCTGGGACCCCTTTCAGGCTGGGGTCCGGGGAAAATTTCCCCAGTTGCCTCTCCCCCTGTGGGTGGCCCTGAAGTTATTTTTGTGTGATAAGCGTGCTTGAGGAAGGGTCTGGGGGAGAAGACTAATGTTTTGACAGCAGTTGATGATGGCTGGGCAAAGAACTGCGAGAACTACTGACAGTACTGTGATGGTAGAGTAAAATGCCCACCCCTATAGCTCTGCCTAGAGGTATTAACTAGCATTACCTACAGCTATTGTATATTTTGTTGCCGATACATCCGGAGGCCTGCAGAGTAAAGGTGAAAGTGGTAGTAAGGCTCATGCTATTATTCTGCTGAACAGGTGGGGAGTATGCTCCCTGAGGAAACTGTAAATACTACAACTTTTTAGTTTTAATTGCTTCATCAAGTATAAAAATTCAGTTAAAAGGTTATATACTGGTTGCTATACTGCACTGTGACACCCTTAAGGAGTTAGTGCCAGCATTGTCCATGGCAATACTATTCCATCTCCCCAAGTCTTGATGATTGAGTGTCCCAGCCCTTTCTCTGCTGCTCCAATCCTGAAGCTGTGAACACAGTACAAAAAATGGTTATAATATTATGATAATAACAATTAAGAGTCCGTAATGTACTCTTATTAAGGACTCTTGATAATATGTGGCTGTGTATATACTGTGAACTAATTAGGCACTTGGAAGTTTACTTTTGAGCATAAGAAGCATTTACCATGCACAGATATGGGATATTCTAACAGTAATTGTCACATGCAGTAAAGATAGATTTACTCTAATAGAACAGTCATACTACACTGTAAAGTCATACTTCTGAATTTACGGTGTTATGAAACAGTCATTAGTATGTATGGCTTTTTATAACACTGTCAGACAAGATGACAGGTGTATCTTTGACTCTCCAAGATAATACTCTGCATTAATTTTAATTGCTCATTTTCAAAGATCATCTAAAAGTTATTTTTTACCAATTTGTAGAGTATATCACTGACAAAAGTGAGTGATATCCATCCCAAAAACACCTTCGCTGTAAAAAAAGGTGCGTCCAAGAAACTACCAGTACCTGGAACCCAAAACAGCTCAGAAAAGTAACTGGTAACTTAAAGAGCTGATATCTGGAGTGGCCAAGAATACAACTAACTACGTCGAAGATGCCTATCACGAGTGTCTAACTATTACCAAGACACAAAGTCCAAGATCATTAATTTAACTATGCAACTCTGAGGTGATGTCAATAATTACCTACGCCTCAGTAATTACTGATGTCATCTCAGGTTTTTAAATCTTCGAAGATGCTTATTACATATGCCTAACAATTATCAAGACACAAAGTCAAGAATCATTAATGTTGATTTTGTAACTATGCAACTCCTAAATCATGCACAATTCATGAGAAATCCATTATCAAATCCAGTATCAGCGGAGTAAATTATGCATGCAATTGCTCCTTTTTCATTTGTGACGTGACCATGGACTTTAGGTCTTGGCATGGTAAGATAGTATATCCTTATGTACAACCCTGGAGCTGTCATTTTAACTTTTGAGTACTGTCTGATTGATTGATACTTTATTACATTATGAGTACACCTTAGCCATATTTTTGGACCTACTTGACATAACTACTGTAATGAGGTGGTCTTATTTTAGAGGTGGTCTTATTATAGAGGTGGTCTTTGTTAAGAGGTACCTGTTAATATGAAGTTTTGACCAATTTTAGTTTTTCAGTTTCAGTTTTCAATTTCCACTGTTTCCAATGTCCTGGATTACTCTGCATTTTAATGGCTTGCAGAGATGGCTGGTTGTTTTATGCTGTGCTCTTGGTTCATCTTATTGCTGTTTCCCCAGGGTCACCACTATGAGTGTTTGTTGTATGATTGGTGAGCTTCGTGACAACAAAACAGTGATTATGCACGTACTTAGATGGCTTTGTGTAGCATACCACTTTTAGACAAGGAAGATAACTACTGTTTCCCCACCCTTGTTAGCTTAATATTAGGGTTTATAATGTGGCTTGATCATTGGACAGTGTCCTCAAGATAGTTAAGTTTAATATTGGTGTATCGTATCGGTTTTTAGCAGCAATATCAGCTCCCACCAATATAGTAAAAATTTCTATATCAGCCACCGATGCGACATGTATCGGTATATAGGCACACCTCTAGTTTTAAGTATTTAGTGTGTTGTAGCTCACCAATGGTTCATGTACCAAATTTTCACACGTTTTATACCAATTCCTTACCTTCCACAGCATCCACTGTGCAAGTAGCCAACAGCTAAGTTTCCTGCCATTTTAGATAGTTTTAAACTGGTTTATTGTATCAGGCGAGCTGCAAAAGGGGAGGAAGGCGGGGGCCCGGAAAGAGGACAAGTGGTTGTTTAAAAATTGAAAAGGAAGGCGTAGGGATGAATTAGGCCAATTTATGGGCCATTCAGGTATCAGAACTGGCTAAAATGAAAGGAAATTTACAGTACAGGTCTTTATTGAATACCACGGAGCTGTACAGCCACACACAGCCATCCCCAGGCTGACCAGAGTTCCACTAAGACCCCACATCGCACGTACGGATTGTCACTGGGCTTGGGAAAAGCAGCCAGCAAAAGCAGACCACTCAAGTCTAGTTGATTTTGATAGTGAAATTGGATAGTTTATTCATGTAGCTTTGTGTCCTTGGTGAAAAATTGAATCTGCTGATGTGGGCGATAAGACTGGTTTTCCCAGACTGGGTTATATATATCCATGACAATTGTGTCTCATAGCTCTTGATAAACCATCTCAGTACAACATTGTAATGCTTTGCTTTCCTATCTTTTTGACAAGCACCTGACACAATGCTTGGCTGTGTACCTCATATTGTAATAGGGTTATAATGCGTCACCAACGTCTGTTACAAAAAAATGCTTAGTGACTGTTGCTAGTCAGCCATATGTGAAGGCAAGTTTCAATTGTACAACAGAATGGTACAAATAGTTTTCTATGTACAATGAATATCATTGCCATAAAGTTGAAAATAAATATAGATTTAATAAACACAGTTTTAATAAATTAGCTATGATTTTTAATGCTTGTGACCATGACAACTATCCTAGTGAATATATCCCATTCTAGCTTAGCCATTGAGACGGCTGTAGCTTATTATATGGCTGACTACCGACAGTTGTAAGCATTTTGCTATGCACATTTCATATGCAAGTATTTGAAATACACTATTACCACTGATATATCAATATACAGTTGTCTCCCTCTATTATCTGGCTATTGATTATCCGAACATTCTGCTATCCACACTGTGGAAATGACTGCTCTATTAGAGTATTTTGACAAATGCGTACATTCTATTAGAGTATTTGAATGGAGGTCTGTATGTAAATAAATGGGCTGAACGTTTGATTATCTGTACTCAGCTGGGACCCAATGAGTTCAGATAATGGAGGGAACAGTGTATTGTGTATCGGTGATATAAGTCAAGGTCTATGTAACATGATGTATAACAGATGTATGTGTATGTTCATTAGAAATGTGCTACATTTTAATGACTGTCATTCTCATGAATCGAATTATTGTACTTTTTAGATACTAGGTTTGTACATCTGAATGATTGTTTAGTGTTCTGGAAAGAAAGAGGGGTTCTTATCAAACACCTGTATCACGTGATATATGATACAGCCAAATATGTATCATTGCAATTCTATTTACAGTACTTGGTTAAATGCTGCGCCTTCAGTGGTGCAACAATAGATTTTGAAAATAAAGCTTTCAATATCGTTTTGAGCATCGAATGGTGGTCAAATGGTATTCTGTTATAAATGAGTCAAAAGTGCATTGTTATAAATTCATTGTCCTAATGTTACAAAATTTTTTGTAGAATTCTTGTTTTTTTATTAATTGTTGTGTTGGATTGAAGTATTATTTGTTATTGTTAACAATAATTTTTAATCTGCTACAAAAACTATTTTTGATTTAGTTATTGTTTAACAATTGCAACAAAGGCAAGGGTACAGGTTTAAGGATGAAAATAACTAGTGTTCCATTGATACTGCAAAATACCAATCCCATACCGATTCCCCGCAGTGATTATTATCAGTACATTATAGGGTTTGGCAATATTCAATAAATTGCCAATATCGCCTAATCAAGCGCCTGAAATACAATTACCGCATGTATACTTAACCCTCGTAATATTATTGCATAGGCATCTAATTTGTGTCTATTCTGGGCCTGGAGCACACATGGATAGCTAAAAATATTTGTCATATGGTTTAATAGCATAGATATGTGTGTGCATGCATGTGGGTGTGTGTTGTGTGTGTGTGTGTTTATTTTCACATCTTCACTATAGAGCCAAGTTACCTTCTGACCAGTACATAAACTGTGGTCTCTATGGTAAAAGGTATACAGCTGAAGAGGCCAAGAAGGTGGGCATTATTCAGGACTGCTGTGAGGTAGACCGACTGTTACAACGTGCAGTAGAATTAGCTAATGACATTGTGTCCTGGCAAGAGGAACCATATGATCGTAGTGTTCTCTCCAAGATGAAGGAAGATCTTTATCATGATACTGTTAAAGCAATGACCATGGGAGTTGCTAAATATTACTCTAAATTATGACATTTGTATTTTACACAAGTACAGTGTGTATTCATAATTGAATAAATGTATGTTCTAATAGAGAGTTTGGGTGCACAAATTGTACATGGTGTAATACAATCACTCATGTGTACAATCAATCGTGTGTGCCTAAAATGAACAACTGCCACAATCATTAACTTTAACTGGGGTTGTTGTACTTTTGTCAGTATCTAGCAAATCTGAACTGATGATTTGAATTGTAATTGTTTAGCTACAAAATTGACCAGTGCAGCCAGCTCGTACCCATGCCATGGGTTACACATGTTTGTGTCCATCAGTGTGATGCATACGCATCGTAATTATCGATGTTATTGTATCTTGACATATTCAATACAAGCTTGCCTTGTTCAGTAGTGTTGTATTCTGTGTCACTACCTCCATAATTTTATCTAAATTTATGTTGTACAATTAAAGTTTTTAGACAACTACGTGTACGTATTTAGTGCTAGCTTTGACTTTGCTGTATGTATGTGCAATATTTAGAAACTGTGAAAGTATATAAATTTGCATATGTACATACATTAGTAAGCATGTGTCTTGTAGCTCCAACAGCAGGCCCATCGATCTGTTAAATATAACCCACAATTAAATGCATTAATTGTGTGTTAGAAGAATAAGCTATTGCTTGCTTACAGTCATTATTCATAGTTCCTTGGATCCTCTTAAAGATCGTTATTTGGATTGGTCCATGCCATGGAGTTATTTTCCACAAAATAATGCACAGGCATCTTTATAGCTGCATAATATTTGACTTTATCTCCCACAGTTTATATCACTAGTAAACTCTTAGTAACCATAGTAACCATAACTGTGAATGTATATACAGTCGAATAGGTGCAGTCTTGAGTTACATACCAGTAACTTTTCAGCTTGGTTGCTAACAAAATGAATCATGCAATGGTCACCATGCAGACATGCACCTAGCTAGCTATATCAACTCTGAATGCTCACCTCATTAACTACTAAAAAGTTAACAAAGTCACTTCGTTTTCACAGATATCATGTACAATTGTAGGAGCAGCATTGTTTTTGCAATTAATTCTCTTGTGCATGTCAAGCACGTACAGTGTAAAGCTTCTTACAAAAATGATGTGAACACAAAAGGTTTTAACATGCTATAGTATGTTCATGTTGAGCTGAACCCTGAAAAACAGCTAAAAATTAAAAGTGGATTTTTCTCAACAGAGGTAGCATTTCTGCCAACCAGATGATTATTGGTAACAGCAAAGGTGACAACAATAGACACATACGGTTTGGCTCCATTAAAAGTTCAGGAAAGGGCTCTAATGGATACTGTACTTATATGGCTTCTCCATATGAAATGTATTGTGAAAATTTTGATTGGCTGTGAATATTATGTCAAACATTTGAACAACAAGATTTTGAAATATTTTTAGCGGGTCAAGCAGTACTACAAATGAGCCAAATTTCAAGATCGTGTGTAATTGCATTCATGAGTTATTAAATGTTTTTGAGGATTCAGCTCAATGCAAACATACTATAGCACACACGAATCAACATCTCAGACAGTGAAGAAGAATGGAACTCCATGCATGCTGGAGGCATTTATATTGTAGCCACTGCAGTTCATCAAAGATATGCATGTACGTTTTGGATGTTGAATAGTGAAGAAATCAAGCTCATGCATACTGCATGTTGTTCTGTGAATATACTGTCCCACTAGGGATCTGTGAGAAAGTTTCTAAGTAGTGCATAATTCACAAATCAAAAGTCTTCCCGGCCTTACATAATGATTGAAAATCATGCAGTTACAAAAACCTATACAACTGAACAGTAACTACAGGAAAGAGTGCTATGATTATACAGTAGAAACTGTCTAAGCTGGTCACCTTTGGGCCAAGATTTCTTGCCTTTTAAAGAGGTTGCCTTTCTATACAGGTGGCCGCTAAGACAGGTTCCACTGCACATGCATTAAATCATATGCATTGTCCTTCAGAAATTCCCTCACAAATCAGCAATCACATGCATGTATGAATTTCAACCATTAAAGTCCAACTAAAATCAAAGATTTCAAATCACATAAACAAGTGTCATATCGCTGTTGCCAAAAAGAAAGGTGAACAAGGTTGCATGGTTAACAATTTCTGGTGGTAAAATGCTAATCTATAGATCCCTATTATACCTGACGTGATGCACATAACCAAATACATTCACCACATGTACACTGCTTATAGTTTGAGATTTTCATCATCAACAGTGAACTATATAGTATTGTTGCATATGTAGTTGCATAGGCATATTAACTATCAAGTGTCATCTCCTGCGGGTCAGGTGATGAGTGACAAAAGGTCTGCATGCATGTATACTAGTTGGCCACTGATTCTTAACACTGAATATCTATAGCCTACATAGGTGGCTCGAGGATTTTTGGTGACTGGTTTCTGATCAAGAGCATATAGGTGAAGACCAAAAAAAGGTAGTGCCTGCTGAGAATAACTGCCCTCCACTAAATATCACTGATAAAGTACATAAAAATCTTTATTTATAGCTACATAGCTTGCTACACTGCTGCTCTAAATACTGCATGTGACTGCTTTATTAAGGTGTCTGTTGACTGCTCTATTAGAGTATCTCGATTTGAACGTGACCGGTTTCCAGAAACCGAACGTATCAATTTTTGTAGTTACTGGATATGCATGTTCTGCATTTCCCGTGCATGATCAGGGGCGTAGCCAGGATTTTTTTGAAGGGGGTTCGGATTTAAAGTGGAATGTCTTAAGGGGAAGACCTGGGTGCTACCCCTACTGAGACCATGTTTGAACGAAAATGATGCATACACAAAACGTGTCCTTAGGCAGTAACATTAAAAGGTGCTGTTTGTGCATCTAATTAGCTAAAATTTACACACTGCATGCTGTTATGCAGCTTATAGAAATTATAAACCTATTGTAAAACTAACTACAAATCTTCAGCATACTGACAGCCAACTTCAATTTCTAGCACACGGAAGCCCTCCACACTCGAGTCCCTTAGTTGGCAATACTTCTTTCCAGCTATACATTATTACCCCTTGGTCAATAACTTCAGACTTGGCTTGCATCACGTGCCCACAACATATAACAAATCATTCATCAGGTGAATCATAGAATAGCTATAGATCAACATTGTCACAGTTTGTGCTAACCTAACACATGTATAACACAAGACCACTTAAGTTTAGCAGTTGCTACCTTGTAATATGTCTCAACCAACCACTGAACACTGAACAGTCCGTCGCCATTTCAACCATGCATCACGTTAGTCTGGCGCCGCCCGCCCCTTCACATACTTTTTGCGAAGGGGCGGGCGGCGCTAGACTAGCATCACGTACTGTCACGGAAATATCGGTCCGGGTAAAATCGGTCCGGCCGGACCGATTTTGGATACCAAATTTGGTTGACCAAGTTTAGTCTGGCCGGACCATTTTTGGCATCCAAAATTGGTCCGGCCCAAACTTTGTTGGCCACATGCACCCCCTGACAACTTGGACCAATTTTGGTTGGTCCGCGGGTGTACCCGGCATTGTGTGGACAGGTCGGTCCGTGCTAAGTATATTGTGATGGATCACTGCAGCCGACTTAGCCTGGAAACTATACAAATGAGTAGCGTAGTTTAATTTCCCGAGTTGATTTACGGAAAATGCAAGAAACTAAATTCCATGTCATATAGCTATGTATGCAGCGATGAACACAGTCGCAAAATTAATGCTGTTTTAATTGGTGGGGACTATTCTACGGAACGGAACGGAACGGAACGGAACGGAACGGAATGATGGACTAAACCACGGAACGGAACGCTTCTAAAATTGAAGCTTGCAACTTACCATTGCTGAAACTTCCCTTATAAGTTAGCAGTGGCATCTCCAGTGGGTGATTAAACATAAGATAAAAAGAATTAACGGATCGATTGTGGGTTTTTGTTGGTTGTCATTAGTAACGAAGTATTATTGTGGGATGAGCTGTATCAGTGATGTTCATCCATACGGAAGGGAACTTTATGTGAGCTGTTTTTCTTATTTAGACTTTAGAAAACAGTCTGGGCCGGTCTTTCAAGTCATAAGTCACTGTATAAATAAAGCAAGCAGGAAGATACTGGTAACAGGAAAGAGCCAGCTGAATTAAAACTTGAAGAATTTTGTGCAGTGTATGAGGAGCAAATATTTTGGCAGACCGCAAGGAGGGTATATTCTGCAAACATCACTGAAGTGTATGCATGGAGTTATTTATATATTAACAGCTGGTGCAGTGGACTAATGCCGTATTCAATAGTGAGCTGATTTTATCTGTTGCACAATTCAAGGATGTGTCTGACTGCTAGCCTTGAATCAGGCTAAATGCCAAAACTCCAAGATCAGCCAAATCTCTATTATAAGCCGCATGTGAAACCATGCCCGTAGCCACCAGGCAAACGTGATTTGGACCAGGATGTGTGTGTAATTTCAATGTATCTAGTCAGACCTGAAATGGAACACTCACATTAATTACATACCACCTAAGAATCCTAGGATTTCTTAAGTGTAACATTTCACATGCTTCACTTCAAACAAAACAGGTTAAATTTGTTCGTCTATTTTCAAGTGATTCCCAGTCCAGCTGGTCCATGAAATTACAATGGGATCACATGTATTTGTTACAGTGCGGGCTGTCCTGTGTTGGATCTACTCTAGAGTTGAGATTTCAAGGTAGACTCACTGCCAATGTACTGACACTAGTACTGTTGTAGCATGTTTAAGTGGAGGACAAATGAAATAGTAATGCTAGATTATTTATGTATACAAATTTTTCATAATGAAATTGATATCCCATTTTGATTTGTACTTCCACTTTGCAACATATTCAAGAACAAGAAGCTACCACACTTAATCTCCAACCACTGTCATTAATTAACCAAGATCTCACTAGTCTGTAATTCACCTTACTGTAGTGATTTTATTGATTCATCTGTATGTTTTCTTCATTTTCCTTTGAAGTTGTACCAAGAGTTCATAATAAGGTGGAGAGTGTCTAACTTGAACGCATTCACCAAACACCCTGCTTAAAGTAACACCTCGGCCTTATTTCAGAACAAAGGCTTTACCTTCTTCAGCAAGACTAATCAACAGTTTTCTATCCCCCAGTAAAGGTGTTGATTTGATGAAAGGTGAACTTTACGCAGGGTGTTTGTACAGGCCATACTGAGAGTTAGACACTCTCCCCCATACAAATCAGTATTACGAACTCTTGGTTGTACAGTATAGGTAAACAAAGATAAGTTTCTCTCACATCTTATTCTAGGATTTCTATTGACAAGGAAAATTCAATTATTCTGATGATGATACAGGCGAATGATTGTTAGATGGAAAGCCTAGAATGCAATATTGGTGGGGTTAATTCTATCAACTGCTTATCTCACATGACCACATACACCTTTGGTAGTACCAATGGTTAGCCCCTTACCACATTTCAATTTAAAAAAAAAAAAAAGTGAAACCATGATGATGATACAGGCGAATGATTGTTAGATGGAAAGCCTAGAATGCAATATTGGTGGGGTTAATTCTATCAACTGCTTATCTCACATGACCACATACACCTTTGGTAGTACCAATGGTTAGCCCCTTACCACATTTCAATTTAAAAAAAAAAAAAAAGTGAAACCGCAAGTTGTATACAGGCTCAAAATTGAGAAAATATAAAGAAAGTGAATTAATATTATACAGTCAGTTTGCTTTTGGATATTTAAAGTCTCCAACCACAACAAAAATTCGATGAATCCATGCATCTCATCACTGGTCGTCTGAACATTCTGAAAGTGATACCTCACTCAATCAACCATATAATCTGTTTATTAGACTGAATAAAGTCATGATTACCTAAACAATCAATTAATGTTTTATAATTATCCTATTCCATTTTCCTGGAGGTTCCACTGATAAAATGCAATTTCAGCAATGATAGCAGCTAGCCAAGCTGCAAGATGATTCAGAAAGCATTCCATTCTGTAAAATAGATCCCATCCAGAATTCAACTCAGCACTCAGGCTGAGATATCTGACAATAGTCCACTACTCTGTTAATGAATCATTGATGTTCACACAATATAGCCTCCTTGAGGTATCTGAATGTTTGCTCCTCACACACTGCACAAAATTCCTTTAGATTCTGCTTAGACTGAGTTGATTCAGCTTGTCACCATACTTGTTTCCTTTGTAGTGTAGCTATACACTAGTCTCGCGTGGCCAGACCCTTTCCGCGCAGCCGCTTATCGATCGGAAATTATAAGCGCCGCGCTACAAGGGTCTGGAATAGTTCGTGAACATGAAATTTTTTGACACGTTATTGGTGACAATTGATGGACTGGGTAACACCTAAAATACAAAAGTACAAAATGCAACGTGTGTTCCCTTGAATCTTTAGTCTGTTCTGATCGGCAAATCCGCTTAAACCTTTCGCCTACTTTCCTTTTACCTCGAGATGAACTGAGCTTGTTTGTCTTTATTCAACCGTACTTGTTGAAGATTCAGTAGTAGGTAGAAGGCAAAACCCACACGGGTAGATAGCCGTCATCCCCAGAGGCCTTCTTCAGTTCATTCTTCAGTAATCAGACTACTTTGGCGATTGAGGGATCGCGTGAGCCAATTTACACTCCCCAACCACTGGGGATTGTAGATTTTTTTAAATACGTGAACTGTTCCAGACCCTTGTAGCGCGGCGCTTATAATTTCAAATCGATAAGCGGCTGCGCGGAAAGGGTCTGGCCACGCGAGACTAGCTATACACCGGCATACTGATTTATGCCGATTAGAAATGCTGGGCCTCAGACTGTACATTCTAAAGTCAAGTAAGTAAAAATAACTCACATAGCTACTAGTAAAAACAAGTCATGCATTAAGTTCCCTACTTGATATATCTGAAGATAAACACACTGAGTCAGCTATTCCCACAATTACTAGTTCGTTACTAATGTCGTAATGACAACCAACAAGAACCCACAATCGATCCTTAAATTCATTTTATCTTTCTTGGGGTACGTTTGATTACCTGCTGGAAGTGCCACTGATAACTTGTACAGCAATGGTAAGCTGCAAGCTTCATTCTCTTCCAGCAGATGTTATTTCTGCACCAACCGTGGCATTGTTTAAGAAGAATCTTGATGATTTATGGAGAACAACAAGATATGGGCACTCTCAAAGGCCTGTGGCCTAGCTTGACAGTCTTGTACTGCCAAGCAATTTTTGTCCATTAATAATAATAATAATAATAATAAAAGTCCTGTATTCTTCTCCATGTCAATAGCTAGCTGGGAAGTAGTGGTTTTCTTCCGGCATACATCAACTCAAATGCATGGTCAATGCTGGATTCATGGTGGTCAATGTTGCATGCAAAAACACAGGTAACACAGGGGCGGATCTAGGATTTATAAAAGGGGGGGGGGGGGGCTAACTCAAGGTACTAATCTCTTGGGTAGAGGTGTGCAAAGCACACTTCCCAGCATGCAAAGCATGCTGGAACTACGGGGGTCTGGGGGCATGCCCCCCCCCCCCCCAGGAAAATTTTGAAAAATAGATGCTAAAATACTGCAAATGGAGACATTTCCACATAAAATTCATAATATTTTCTGCCTGTTATTTTATATACTGCCTTTAGATTATAGATATGGCTCTCTGAAGCATTTTGGTAATGGAAAAGTTTGGGTAAGTACAGACAACCAAGTACATGATGCACCCCTCTCACAATTGCACAACACTGAATATGTGCATGTTAGAATAAGAATGTTGAAAGTGGAAAATTTTGAAATTTGAACAATACAAGAATGAATCTGAGAGCATTTTCAATGGTAATTGTGTACCTGAATTAAGTATTGCCATACATATTAACTACACATGTAGATGAATGAAGCCCTTTAAACAGACCAATGCACTTCATTGTATGTATAGGCGCAGGCAGATTTGGAAAAATTCCATAACAGAACCAACTACATGTTTCCAGTGAATGTTCTATTAGAGTAGTTAGCTGACAGCTCTATTAGAGTATCTCGATCTTGTACACCTCCAATGCTGATCCAGGTCCTTGTTGCATAAACTTTAGCATAAATCCACTGATAATACCTTGGAAAGATGTTTATAAGGTGGTTTTATGAGTATTTGTATTATTAGTGATCATATAATTATGCTAAGACAAAATTTCATTATAATACTCAGCATATTGATCAAGTAAAGCCTAAATATGAAGGGGGGGGGGGGGGGGGGGGGGGGGGGGGGGCTTCAGCCCCCAAAGCCCCCCCCCCCCCCCCCCCCTGGATCCGCCCCTGTAACAAAATATTCTTCCCAAGTACGTTTTTATATGTTCAACCACGTTTGAATGTGAAAACCTTTTCTTGTATTATTGATATAAATTACCAATTAAATTTTTTAAAAATGTTCAATAAACTTCACAAGCATCATCAGCTCTGCAGTGTTTGGTTGAATCTTTCATCCAGCCTGTTTGTGTTGATTATGCATGACAAACAACTATAGCAACATGATGGAAATCACCAGCCTATGCCCACGCCCTTGATGATCATCATGATCAGTAAGAGGCAAGTTCTCTACTATCCAGTCTATCCCACACTTGCGGTCCAGTGGCTTCCTGACCATTTTATTTATTGTGACTCCGGGATTTTGCAGCGCGCCTTTAAGGCTGACTTTTTCAGGGCTTCTGACTTAATTAGTCACTATCGAAGCCAGTTACACTGAGAACTTCTTTCATTGCACCTACAAACACAGCTAGCGTTCTAGATGTGGCTTCTAGCGACTCAGGGACTCACGACCTGGTAGCTACGGTGAAGTCAAGATGTGTGCAGCATCGCATCCGAGCTCGCATCATTTAGTAAAGCTGCATGACGTGACCAGTACTAGAAAAGTGATTGGTAAAGGAGCATATGGGCGTGTGATTGAAGTGTACGTTCAAGGAACGTTGTGCGCAGCTAAGGAAGTTCATCCCATTTTAGTCGATGGAATTACCCCAGCAGAACTGGACTCGATTAAACAATCATTTCTCACTGAATGTGTCAACGCTAGTCGACTACATCATCCTAACGTGGTGCAGATGTTGGGAATTTACTACTGTACTCGCGAGGCTAAGCTTCCATGGCTTGTAATGGAAATGATGGAGTGCAGTTTGACAAGTTTCCTAAAGAAATATAAAAAAGAAGAAGTGCCACTTCACATCAAATTATCTGTCCTGCTTGACACTTCTCAAGGACTGGAGTTCCTTCATGGTCGGAATATTATCCATAGAGATCTCTCCTCCAATAATGTCCTTATGACAAAACATTGTGTAGCTAAAATTGCTGACCTCGGCGTGGCCAAAGTGATGAATCACAGTCAGATGAAAACACAAACTCAAGTTCCCGGTACCCTCCATTTTATGCCACCTGAAACACTTCTACTCAAGCCACGTTATAGCAAGCCAGTTGATGTGTTCTCACTAGGTTGTATTGCCTGTCATGTCATGTCCCATCAGTGGCCTGAGCCAAAGGATCTGTTACTAGAAGATTCACTGACTGCTCTCACAGAGGTGCAGAGACGAGATGACTACCTTCATTCATGTACTGAAGCATCCTTAAAAGAGTTGGTGGAGTCATGCCTCCACAATTTTCCAGATGAACGACCTGAAATTTCAGCTGTTTGTACAGAATTAGAAGAACTTAAACTTACTATTACTGAACTGCTTCCATTTCCCATAGGCACAGTTGAGCTGTTTAATGTTGTTCAAAAGCAAAAAGTACAAATTGATGAACTGGTAAACACTGTGAAGGCAATGGAAGCAACCATAAAGGAATTATTGCTGAAGGAAGCAAATGTTTCTGCTAGTATATGTCAACGTCACAACACGGTAATGTGTTTTGTTAAGTAATGTTAATATCAGTGGATGCCATTTAGTGCTAGTATAAACAAAATCTGAGATGATGACTGCTCTATTAGGATATTGACCTATGTAGGAGTCTGGGGGCATACCTCCTCCCTTCAGGATATTTTTTGAAAATTAGGCAGTAATTTCAACAGTTACGAGTAATGTTAATAAGGTGACTGCTCTATTAGGGTATATCAATCTTGCAAATAGATTCACTGGAATTGGAAGTAGCTAAGCATTTGTATAGAGCTACAAGATGCAATACAATAACACAATTGCTAACGTTCAATGACAACTAGAGGTATTTTGAGGGGTAAGCACCTCCATAATTTCTTTGACGGGCTACAACCCACCTTGTCCCCCCTTCTCCGCTGTCCATGATTTATGCAATCTTAATTCTGATATTCATAAAACTACTAGCTAGAAACTGGAGGAAATTTGATCCCTTATTCCATGGTTTGTGTGTAAATCACATAAGAAAATAATATAGCAGAGCAGGATAGCATGTGTGCACTTTATGAGAAAAGCATCAAACTTAGCACATAATTTGTACTTCCAGTGGCATTCATTTTGGATATAGTGCCATTGCATATTTGACATTTGGTGACCTTTATGGGCAGTAATTTCATTCCAAAGATATGATCATTTGTATTAGCCATAACATTTTATGAAGTTATCTTCCTCTTTTTAAATTTATTTTATTTATTTTTTAATTTTATATATATATTTTTAAAATTAAATTTTTATTTTATTTTTTTCCCTGGCTAGATGGTCTACCCTTGCCACTACCTCCAGCACCAGTTGGCATGTGCTGGAGAACTGTTAGAGGATAAAACAGGTTGGACTCAGTAGTCCCTGTGCCCATCAAAGCGGCCCATCTCTGGAGAGACATCAGCCCATGGGTAGTTATCTTCCCATTGGTAATTTTACATCCCAAAATTCATAGAATTTATGACTAATAATAATGATGATTACTTTGGAGTAGAATAAGCTATTGGCTTTAAATAAATATGTGACTGGATCTACGAAAACCGTTCTTATCGCCCAAGACAGGAAGTTTGATTTTTTCACACAAACACAAGGCTTAATGAATCCACTATCAAGTTTCACTGCCACAGTCGACCAGAGTAAAGTGGTCTGCTTTTGCTGGCTGCTTTTTTAGAGCACAGTGGCGAGCCATACGAGTGGTCTGGGGTCTTGGTGTAGTCCTGGCCAACCAGGTGATGGCTGTGTGTGGCTATACAGCTCCGTGGTGTTGGACAATCATCTGTGCTGTAAGTTTCCTTTCATTTTAGCCAGTTCTGAGCCCTGAATGGCCTATAACTTGGCCTAATGCATTCCAGCACGTTCCTTTTCAATTTTTGAACACCATCTTGCCCGCCTTCCAGGGCCCCTGCCTCCCACCCTTCTGGAGCTCGCCTGATACAGACAACCTCGGTTTAAAAACTATCTAAAATGGCAGGAAACTTAGCTGTTGACTACTTCTTCAGCGGATGATCAGGAAGGTAAGAAATTGTTGTGAAATGTGTGAAAATTTGGTATGCGTAGCTACCACCATTGGCCAGCTACAACACACTGAATATTTAAAACCGACATTTCTCGATACTTTTAAATGGGCGATAAGACCGGTTTTCCCAGAGACAGTCACATATCAAGTTGTTTCTTAGGTTGACATCTTAAAATTGGAACACTGTTTTAACATATAGAATAATGCTGCGAGACAAAGATGTCAAATTTGTAGTACAAAAATGGCTACAAAGGTCATCATAGGTCAAATCTACGATGGCACTATATCAAAAAACATACTCCTAATGGAGTATGTGACTAATGGAGTGTGAGATCAGTTGTACTCCTAATGGCACTATGTCATTAGTACAACTGATCTCACTAATGATGCAACTTTCACACTATGCCGCTCTACTAATACAATACAGTGGTACTGTGTATTAGGGGTCATGGAGGTTTGAACTTCCGGGACCAGCCTCACAGTACCTTTATGGTGCCTGGCAGTAGGGGCTTAGGGAGCAATATATTCTGATAGAGCAGTCACGTATACTCTAAATGTAATGGAACATGCTTCATTAGTGAAGCTTTTCAGACATTCTAACATTAAATGCGAAACTGAGCTTGACTTTATACTGTTATAGCTTTGGTGTGCAGTGTTTAAAGAACTCCAGTAATTTAATACTTGGGCATATAAAATGAATCCATGCTATGCATATTTTGTAGTTATAATGTTTTGATTGTAAGTCTTCCGTTTGTATCGGTGGATTCATGGTTCCCATACCAGTGGGACAACTATCACTACATATGTCTATATGTATCTCTATGTGTTATGCTGTCTGTTTCTACTAGTACTAGCTTCATCCCAGGGGCACTTATATGCATTATAGTAATATTTTTTACGTAAAATATAGCATTTTGCTGAGTTTAATATTGAAAGTCTCTCAGTGGCTGGGGGCTGCACCCTCAGATCCCTGCTTCTGGTAACTCGATACTGCTGTTGAAATCCCCTTCAAATAATCCCGGCTACGCCCCTGGGCAGTATCAGTTAGGTATAACCATAGATAATAGACACCCCTACCTGGATTGGAAGCACATGTATAGTGCCATACAAAACTACTGTTCTATCCGCGTTTCATGCCTGAAGTTTTCAAATGCTCTTTTTCATTTGAAGATTCTGTTTTACTGTCTGGATACAGCTCGGTTGCTTTAACTAGTAAGTTTAGTAGATTGTTTCTTGGGTGGCGATTGGCCTACTACTGGTATAGGCGCTTTCAGTATAAAAAGTATTTGAACATGTTTGTGAGAATGGCGGGGTGAAAAAGTTTAGTTTAAGACTGATGCTTATTACTAACTAATGCTACGTGTACTGGTATGTGTTTCATGGTATATTCGCTCCAGTTTAGTCAAGTATCACCTTTCGCGCTTGTCAAACTTCTAGCTAATACACATCAGTACACCCACTATGAATAGGCCAAACCTTATATTCCATAGCGGTAGGTTTACTACTCACCAGTAAGCAAAACGTGTTCTTATAAAATATACTCCCGGTACTGTGTACAGTGTAAGGGGCGCGAAGCGCAGACAGATTAGGTGGCGCTTAGAAGTTTCCAATCCAGTATGTGGTGTCTATTATCTATGGTACAACCAAGCCCAAAAGTGCCCCTGGTATGACTTGCAAGTACTTTCAATAGGTTGCTACGAAATTCAAAAAAATGACTTCTTTCTAGTGCTTGGCTGACTGACTGACTTACTAATGCCTTCAGACAAGTGTAAATCAATAATGGCTAAGGGTATGAGCTTGAATTTCATGCTGCTAGGTGCTGCTTCACCCCGACAGATGCCTTTTGACATGCTGCAGAGCGAACAATGCATGAATCATGGGTTTGTTATCTTTTGTGTCCCATTTCTCTTTGCTGACAGATTCCTGCACTTATCAGTGATCGATACTTGGGGTGTGCATTCAGGCAAAAGCATTAACTTAACGATTTATCATTAGTGAACTTTTATGCACCAAAGGAATGAAAACCGCCAAGCAGATGTGCGGCTGTTTTTGCTTAGTTTTCAGCTATGTTTTGCCTGTACACAATCCTACACATGGAGAACAATGCGTGAAGCACGTGCTGATCAATCTGGAGACATGGTGCAAAATTATGGGTGATTCTTGTTTCTTTATGTATGATAAAGTCTATAGATGATAAGCGCAAAAAATAGACACACAGAAGGATAAAGGTAAGTCCACTGTACCTCTGGTAGTCCCTGTTGAAAGAATGTCAAGTGTAAGTGTTGATAACAGATATCCTACAAGTGAAGGTGTGGCCTTTATCCCATGCTCTGACTTGCCTTCTATCCCACACTTTGAAGCATTTTACATTATAATGAATTGCATATGGTTTCAATTTTGCTGTGCTTGCAGCTATATAATAGGTATGGCTTCATGTTCCTTTGATTCAACTGAATGTCTAAATCAGCTTCATATTTAAGGATTCTGTCCTACCGGGGTTTAACTTCCATTCCTAGGGTTAAACTACCATATCCTTCTACTTTTTTACTTTGATGTAGGGTTCTAGTGGGATAGAAGTATATTGGTGACCCCAATGACAGTTCCCCAATGACAGTTCCCCAATGACAGTTCCCCAATGGCAGTTAAAATGAACAGCTGGAAGGGGAAAAACAGGAATTACAATGTCTAGGAAAATTGCTTGTCTTCCACTGACTTTCACATTGTCCTGAGCACATGTCTGAAAAATTATTTGCAATTATATCTGTAGCTGTGAAGGATCATATATTTAGATTTAAGAGTTATTGAAGTATAGTTAGCTATTTAGCATCCCTGCTATATCCGTCACATGTATGCAATGAGTTACATCATCTTGATTGTGTACTATAGACCCTGTGCATACCAAGGTGTGGTCTGGCAAAAACCAGAAAAAAGTTGCTACGGCTTCAAGTTTCATGATAGTTTACGAGAAAAGTGAGGGCAAAGTATCTAGCATTCTATTGCAAAAACCTTCCCTAGGCGGAATAACTCGCCATGTAGCAAATACGTTATATACTTTTACCCAGTAACTTACTTTATACCAGCGCTACTCTATCTTTTAGCATGATTCCTTTGTATTAGCATTAAAAAATTTTTGTAGGCATAGAATGCATACGTTTTTGCCCTCAAAAATGACGGAATGTGTTATTTTGATGATGTAATGAAGTGCCACACCATCGGGGTCTATAGTTACTGATGTGGGAAATATCCAGCTATCACATGAGGCAACATTCATGAGTTGAACAAAATTACTCTTCATATGAATACTGCTAGTTACCACACTTAATGAAATCATATAGTTATTCTAGCCATATAAGCTTTCTTTGTGTGATGCTTAGCATATTGTGCCTTAATCACCTTCATACCACAACAACAATTTTTCAATTCCTATACTTGTAATAGCCTTGCTTTCTGCCCACAAACAAGAGATCTTCAGAAACACCTCCTACAATGCTGCATGCAACTACCTGTAAAGTCATAAACAGTATCCATCCTTCCTCAGTGGTGTTTATTTACATAAGCAGTGAACAGATTATGTAATATACAAATAACACTCTACTAAAGCTGTGAAAACATCCTGGCATCTGTACTATAGAATATTAGAGTAGCCAGACTTCTGACAACACCAAAAATTTTAAACCCAAGGCTACTCCTGCATGGTGTTAATATTAAACTGTGAACACAGGTAGCTACTTAGCTATTTCATGTGTATTCAATTAATGTGAGTGGTTGTTTCAATGTTACTGACTTGCTGTGGTAGGGACGATTTTCAAAATTTGACAGTGGGTGTGCCAGAAAGAAAGCAAATATATTGCAATCCATATATTACTGCTATGCAATATACCTAAATGAACTGTTTCTTGGCTAGTTATTCACACTTTGTAGAAATATGATCAATATACTTTAATAGAGCAGTCAGGAAACACTGATGTAATCTAATAAAATAAAACAGTCAGTTCTTGAGCATAATCTTGATTTTGAAAGCATAACTCTGAGAATAATAGACTTGATTTTTGAGCACTGTTCAAAAGCATAATAAAGTTTTGAGCATAATAGGCCATGGCCTACCATGAATGTATCATCTTGTTTTAGCTAGAACATTATTGCTAATGGGAGGCTTGTGTAGTGCTGATATTTAAAACAACTGCATGCTCTTATATATTATTATTGAAACAAAAAAAATATTCAAGCAATGTTCTTAATACTGGGAGCTATAAACCCATATATTTAGCATAAAGAACATGCAGCTATTCGTGTACCTGATGGGCTAGAGGTCTAGGCACTGATACATAATCAACTATATTCAAAGTTCATTATTTTATGTACACTAATTAGTAAAACTTTATCAAATTCATAGGAATTTTGTGCCCTTCAGTAACAACTTTAAATCAATTTTTAATGTTGAAATTCTACATGCACCATTTATAGATAAAGCTTAATGTCAAATTTTTTCAAGAGATTTGTATGATGCACAGTAATAAAGCAATAGCTTTATTACTGCATTAATAGCTTATATATTATTATGTTTTGTAGGTTTCTGGTGATTCCTCAACTCATGATCAAGGATCAGATACAAGACTTATTAAAACTGTAAACAGAGCTGAAAGTGTAGACTTAAGCACCAAAATGAAAGAGCTAGCAAGCAAAGAGATAGCAGAGAACAAAAAGCCAGTGGCATCTCCAAGAATAACCAGACGTCTAATGAGCAATCCAGTTTTATCATCTTTAGCTTGTGACAACTCTACTGTGAAGTTCAAGTCATGGTATTGTCCCACTTGTGATTGTATAAATGATGCTGGTAGTACATGTGAAAGTTGTATGAATAGCTGTGGAAAATTTGCTGGTGTTTGTAGTAGATGTAATCTCGTGGTTCCTGTTTCTTGCGAGAAGAATACAGTAGAATGTCCATTTTGTTTTGCAGAATTGGAAACAAAAGACATTTGAGCATGTACAGCTACCCGCATGTTAATAAGAAGTCTTCAAGATATGGTATCACAGCTAAACATTTGTGAAGAGTATAACTGAACTTAGCTACTCTAGTTGTAATATTTACTTGTTTCATGATAGTAAAAATCCAACATTATACATATTCATGACTGTATACGTCTGTTATATAGTGATCCTCTTTGTATTTTTTGGTAACACGTGAAATAGGTAGACACATATAACAAACATATTGTCACCCAACAGTGTGGTGCAAGAAAATCAGATTAATTGTCGTCTATACTAACTACAACACAATTTGGTTTCATATAAAATTTCTTTTGTGGCTGAATGAACATTGGAGAATAGGTGGTCCATCACAAAACCATGCCATGGTGATGAGTCAAAGTTCTCTCCACATCCTTACAAGAAAAACCTGTAAGTAACTACAAGAAGATTACTGGCCATATTGATACTATACATGTACATAGCAAACATGTATTGTCATCAAGATTCATTTATCACAAATCATTTAAGAATCTAGCCGCATAACATGTCAATACAATTAATTTTGGTTTATGGCTTAGCAGTCGGTGCCAACTCACAGCTTAATGCATTCTCACTGTACAATTTGTGCAATCCTATTAACATGCAGCAATCTTGTAACTTAGCTATATGCAGCATTTGACATATGCCAAACATCCTTATTAAATCTTTATAATCTTCAGCACCAGTGTATACCACCTGTGACAATGCATTGCCATTAGGTACTATGGCTTACATTCTTCACATCTCAGAATTGCATGCACATATGAAGTCCTTACAACTACTACAATTAAATGATGTTGGACCAAAAATCCCGAGTATAGCTGTGTTACATGTAACTTTTGACAAAATAAATCCGATACTTGTGTAATTTCATTCTTTGTCAGCACACATAGCCTTTAGCATAGTGTGCATTATTTCTTAAATTAGTTTTGTAGTTGTGTGTATATGTTGTGTGTCTGTACAGGGGCGGTGGAGATGGGGGACTGTAGCCCTGTGAAAAAATTATGCTCCCTAAAATTATCTATAGCTGTGATGGAGAGCCAAGCTCAATAGCATCGATAATTAGAGATACTCTAATGGAGCAGTCACAGTATTCTCAGAGGAGCAGTGTAGCAAGCTACATATGTAGTTAGTGAGGGTAACTACTGCCAGCAGGTTGTGACCTTTTTTTTTGGTTTTTGACTTACAGCTAGGCCATGGCATCACCAAGCTAGAAGACCTCCCCCCCCCCCACCCCCCCCCCCCCTTTAAATAAAGGTGTCTCCTCCACCCTTGTGTCTGTATATTCATGTAGCATTTGTATGTGGTTGAATATTTCTTGTATATGTATATGTGTGTATATTGTATTAGTCCTCTGCATGTGTGTGTGTGTGTTCCAGAATGGCTAGTCCGAGCACTGGTAATAATTAATCAATCGGCATACCTGTATCCAAGTCTGGTATTAATAAACAAAAGGTCAGTCACCAATAATAATTGAACAGTCATGTGTCCTGTATCACTTTTGTGTAACTCTTCAGAGGTGTTTGACAACTAAGTCATTGACCACGCAAGTCACACCTACAGATGGATTTTTTAAAGAAGTATTGGTCACCCAATAATTGTTTATTGCAATTGTATGCAGGATAGAAACCACCATGCACTGATTATACTGATGTTATCTATGTGCTTAAAAAAAATGATAACTTATAATTAACATACCTCAGTGTTATATGAAAGCCACACATGAAGGAATTCAACAATGCATACATGATAAAGTACATACTAAAATAATGACTCAACTAACAAGTAAAGTAGCAAAGCTTAAAGTATTTCCACCAATGAAGTGTACATGCACTTTTGATATTGAGCAATTATAGAAGTATTAAAAAAAAATCTGTCAAAACAAGCTCAAACACTTTACGATGTTATTTTAGAACTTGACCCAAGCCACTGACACAGGATACTATGCATTGCATGAAGTTAGTAATACAATAAAACAAATAATTAATGTGTAGTGTGTGCATGTGTAGCTACAGAAATTTGTGTAATCTTTTTACTACAGGTGACCAGATTTTACAGAACCGATCCAAATCGCACATCAGGCAAAATCAAACTAACACCACCAGTGGATAGCTACACCATCGTACTACAAGTTTTGACCCTCAGCACTACTCAAACTACACGAGGCTGGTTTTTACACACGTCTTTTCTGGGTGGTGTGGAGTGCTCAAATGGCGGTTTCAGGCCTTGTGAAGGACCTGGCTTGGCAAGAGTCAGTGGTTTACTGGTGGACAGCCTTATAATGTTGGCCAGACGTGTTCTCTGTTGATTTTGCTACATATCAGCCACTAGGGAGCCAGCACAGCCCTGTAATCTCGTGTCTGGACTCCAATCGTGGTCTGCCTCCATTTTGAGGTCTAACTTTTGCCCTCCCCACCACCCCCCAGCCTCCACCCCTTTGTGAGCACTCGTGATACTACTTCGCTCGTCCAACTGCTCAGATTTTCTATCTTATTTGGCGGGAAACTGTACAAGCAGCTACAAGTACAGGAAGTGGCTTGAAAGGTAACAGATTGATGCATCTTGTGTGTAAATTTCATACGCGTGCTTGCTATCCTTGGAGAGTTATGCTGGCTTCAATTCTTTAAAACCGTTTATCTCGGAACTTCCAATGTGCGATTTGGATCGTTTTTCCAAAATCCAGTCACACAGGATTGTCAAAAAGCAGTAAATAAATTCATCAAGTCAAGTACTGAAAACTGAAAAAGAGAAAGGTCTGCAGAACAAACTCGCATTTCTAGTGACTTGCTAGGTTATGCATTGTATATGACTTAGAATGTTGGTTGTAAGCTGTAAACTGGATAGGACTCATGTAAAGATTAATCATTGAATGGTGAGCAGACATGCTTTCCAATTCTTACAAAGTCTTTTATTGGCCATTTTTATGTGATATCACTACAAAAAATTGTAACAAGTATCTTGCAATACACTGTAATTAGTGACATCTATAGACTACCTGGATTGGTATACCAGACAAAGACAGCCCAATTTAGCATGGTCTGGGCCAGTTACAACTATTTTACTAAACTGTCACTACATTTGATGCAATAATATAATTAACATAATTTATGCATGTGTATTTAGCAAAAGCTTGAGATTTGGTTGACTATGTAGAGAAACATTGTGATGCTAAGAATCATAACATCACTATAAACAGAACTGGAGCCCAGAGATTTTGAGCGGTCTGGCCACCTGGGGGGCATCCTCCCCCCAGGGGAAATTTTTGAAAATAGATGCCCTGAAATGGCATCTGGAAGCTATTTTACTTACAAAGCCTCCTAAAATCAGTTAGAACATATCCTGGTAATTTTGTACTACAGTACCAATTAGTTCAATTCCATATCTAATTATACTTTTAAAGCTTAGTTGTTTGTGATACAGAAGCCATTGGGATTGTAATTACTAATGCATGCATAATATGCATAAACAATTAGGCCAATGCAGTGCCATACAGATGACTCACTGAAACTTTTGAGTGATTTGAGAACATGCAATTAACATATAGATGTAATGGCTTAGACAAAGTAGAACAGTGGCTATATTCCATACCGAATGCTCTATTAGAGTATTGCGATGACTGTTCTATTAGAATATATTATGATGACTGTTCTATTAGAGTATCTCGATCTTTTTACAATTCAAGTAGCTGAAAAGTGGTCCTGACTTGGATGAGCTAGCAACTGAAATTATCGACAAACCAAAATAGCCCTTTCTACTTATTGCATAACTACAGCCGCAGTAGTTGATCTAGGATCTGGCCATGCAGTGGAGGAGAACAGTGAATTTGGAGTCAATGGTTATATCGACATTTGCAATATATAGGTAGGTGCATTCAATGACTGCTCTTTTATAAGCATTTACTGTTTTTCGTGCACAAGTCTTCGGTAGGATACCAGAGTTCTTGTGGGACCCATGCAGCTGCAGACCCTACCCTACTATACACCACCAAGTACTGCTACGAACTGCAATCTACTTACGTACTGATTATACTAAGTGCCACGTGATACACTGGTAAAAAGGCGCCAAGACGGTTATTAATCAAACGAGCACTGGGTACCACCCGAAATGACCGTGTTCACTATGCTAGTTTTGATGTTTGCTGTGATGGTTGGCTCTGTAATAGGTTAGTTTTGATGTACTCGAGGATTTACTGTTTATTTTAACGATGCATAACGCTGCCCTCAAGCCTCATAAGGCCAATGAAATTTGATTAGCAGTTTCGCGTCATCGCCCGCATGCTTTTGATACACCCGCATGGAATTTCATTATTGGTATTTCACATCGAAATACTCTAATAGAGCAGTCACTTTTATTCTAATAGAGCAATCAGCTATACTCTAATGGAAAAATCACTTGTTTAGGAGTTACAGAATTAACTGAATATTCTAGTAACGTACACCACACAATACTTTAGCTAATGCAAGAGTAGTCAATGTAGATTTCACTGTTTTTTGGTAGAAATCTTCAAGTTTGGATGTGTGTTGTACATAATGAATAATGACTAATAACCGCCCACCCGCATCAAATTTTCAAAAATCTGAGCGAGAAACTGGTAATCAAGTTTCATTGGCCTAAGGCCATAGCTACCTATTTGATCTTATGTTGCGCGGGCAAAATATTTTAAATTTGGGTAGGTAGGTCGGTTTGAAAATGAAAATGATAAAAATTTCAAACACAAGCATACAAAATGCAAATAATGAATGTAGCTATAATAGTACATACACAGTTAAAAATCTAGGTTTCATACTCTTCTAGTAGCATCAGATTTAAATACAAATCTCCAAAAGAGCTTTTCCATCGTATTCTACAATTTTAGAGCATTGGACAACCTTCAATAGTCCCTTTTGGACTATATCACGAGGGTGTTGATGATGTGTTGTCTTTAATTAAGAACACATGATCCGCACACGTGATTTTCAAAATTATTTCATTTGAAGAAAAATGCAGTCGGTTGGGCCCACGCAACATAAGATCATATAGGTATGGCCTAAGCATGACACTGATGTCAACCTGTTGTCAACTCGCATCATGTGCCCTCGGAGGTTTTGTTTAACCACGAGACAGTGTAAATTCAGGGAGTATAGATAGAATCTTGAGGCTGAAAAACACTTTCAGGCTAAGTGGTAATCATACTATAACAAAGCAGTCAGGTCAGCTCTATGTAACAGCCAGTTAGAAAAATAAGATTGCAAGACTGGCAACTGTAAATTCTCCAATAGAGCATTCAACTGACTCTATTGCTAGCTACTTGGCATTGCTCATGAGCATTAAGTGATTTTTGAGCACTACTCAAAAGCATAATGCTCAGCACAATAGCCTCATCATGTCCACTTTTAGGGAGTAATAAATGTACATGTGGGCAGAACAATAATTTTGAAGCAATTATAAATATCAGGACACACGATAATGTGTCGTGCGGCCCAAGAAGCCGCCGCGCCACACCGTGGGTATATTGACAGGAAGAAAGAAAACGTCATTTTCACACTTTTGTATCTCGGTGATCCATTATCCGATTGGAACCAAATTTGCTAGAGAATTGCCCGCCAGCCAGGGGAATTTACATACCAAATTTTAAGGAAATCGCTCCAGCCATTTCCGAGATACGAGCTGCCAAAGTTTCAGTTTTTTTCTTCATTTTTTTTCTTATTCTTTGTGTTTTTGCACACTTGCAAAAATTGCTATAAAATGCAAACGCGTACTCCGATCGCCTTGAAATTTGGCACACAGAAAGGGAGTCCAAAGGCAAATCCTAGCATCAAATGTGGTGCAAAACCGATGAATGGTACGGGAGTTTTATTTTTTTTCCCCGGGCTGGATGGACTGCCCTTGCCTACCACCCCCAGCACAAAGAAAGCACGTGCTGGACAATTGAATAAAAAGGACCAGATTGCTGAAAGTTTAAAAGTCCCTGTGCTCATCAATGCGGCCCATCTCAGGAGAGGCATCAGAGGAGCAATGCGAGATGGACCTACTTCCACGTATGCACATTGTAGCTGACCGAAGTAGAGAAAAAGACAATGTGCATCAGATAAAAGCCAGAGTCTGACTGTAACTAGTAGAGCCGCGGCGAGATAGATGGTCAGCCAAACGATGGTAGAAAACTATTGCCTCCCTTCCCATACCTCCAGTGGTTGCAAACACAAGGGGAGTGAAGGAGGCCTGCTCAACCTCTCTGACACGGTCACCATACTCACGTTTCTTCTGTGCCTCGTGATGTCGATACAAAGAGGGGACACTGGTGTTGCAGTAGCTCAGTGCATTAGGATGAAACACCCTTACGTCAAAAAAGGCACTTTGCCGCTGCCCCCAGAATCCCCTAGCATGTATGTCTGCCCTAGCCTCATCCTGATGGTAGGTGCAATGATCTCCCCAGTAAGTGGCTGTAAAGGTGGCTCAAGGGCCACACCATGACATGTCTTGGAAAGCCACTCTGTAGTGATGTTTCGCAAAGCATTGTGGCAAACAAATGTGAGGCCTCCATGTCTGCAAATCATAGCATGATCCGCAGAAAATGGGACCCCACAAACACAGTGACTGGGTATGTTCAGGAGCTTCCAGCCATATCTAAGATGCAAGGCATCCCAAAATTCTTGCTTCATCAGATGGAATCCCTGCTCTGCTAAAGGCAATGCTGTCAGCCAGGCAGAAGCACCCGGTTCACTGTTCAGGTCTAAAACTCTTTGGGATTGTGACAAAAGATTAGATTTGATCGTAGAAGCCCCCCCCCCAAAGTAGAGTGACGATCCTGATGAATCTGAGCCTTGATAGAACTAACGTCGGGTAGAGGGGCTAGTAGATTCTGAGCAACAATCAAAGATCTCAGAGAGTGTGTGATTTTGATAGATGCAGTAAACTGAGAATCAGCAATGTCTACAGGATTGACAATACCCAAGCCACCTAGGCGGCAGGGTAGAGAGAGCACATCACGCTCTAAGGCAGAACAAGCACCATGGCCAGTGAGGGCAGGGATCAGCTTCAAACGGATGGCATCCTCTAGAGGCTGAAACAGGGGCCCGACATTGGGGATGGTCCTCATGATGTATACCCACCGGCCTATCATCCCATGAGTGCGGTATTGGTAAAATCGGGAGGGGAGCGGGAGTGGGAGATTGCTTGGTAAAATCAGGAACCGGGAATCGGGAGATCACGTGTCAATCTTTGCTGTCACAAGTAACACACATACGTAGCTAGAGCGCCTGCAGTGCTGTGACGAAGAAACTAATATAAACTAGTAAATTATGAGCTTGAGGGGAAAAATAGCTATAGCTAGATAAAGTTTGCATGATGGCCGTATATTAAAGGCTTTCATTAGAGCTTTATAGTTATTAGCAGTGAATGCATAAAATTGTATTGTGTGGGTTTTTAGCACAGTAATTCACAAAGTGGCTATTTTAGTAGACATAAAATTTCTGAAAGGTAATTTCAGTGAATACATGCAGCAGTTATTTGGCATATTGGATTGTCTTACAATAATGAATGATGAGCAACAGGCCTCCAGTCCTAGCTACATGGTTCTGCCCCAGTCTATACTAAAGTTCATGCACCCTACCAATCTAAAATCCATTCAACTAAACGTGATTAGACTTCCCATCAGACTTTGAATGCCAGCAGACTTTCAATGGATAGACTGAAGTACAGTACACCAAGCATAATTATTCTCTGAGTATACAAAACACATTAATAAATCATAAAGTGTTAATTAGCTACAACATACAGTATGTAAAAACAAAGCTGCCTAAAGTAATATGCATATGACCCAGTTTTGTTCTGGAAATCATTAAGTTTAAAAGGTTGAATCCTGTGGCTTCTCATGCCATCATAATATAATGCATGATGTATATTGGCTGTCCAATCATTTGGACAATTACATTAGGGTGCACAGAGAATTTTCGTATGAAATCAAGGGGTTCACCTTTTCGATTGTTAAACTTTAGTTGATGACACAAGTGGTACGTGTTAAACATTGCGTCATGGGATAGTCTGGTATGTCTATCCACTTCCTTACGAAAATTTCTAACTTGATTTTGATCTCTAGGTGTGAGCATTGCATGTTGAGGTCCACCGCTGCTTTCATTGACTAATTCTTGATAAACAGTTCGATGTGGCTTCATTGAATCTTTCTGTAATATCTAAAAAGCATATTGCATATGATCATACGCACGTTTTGTCTTTAAATCAAATCTCACCACTCAAATAACATTTGCATTCTATAACATAGGCCATTCAAATTTGTAAAAGTACTGGAATTTCATGACATAACCTTCTTGCAGAAAATTTATGTGTCATAAAAGGTAGGCAAATTTTATATGTCCATGTTGCCTCCTTTATAGGTTTGGTAACATATACATGTTTATTTTAAATTCAGAGAGATTTTAGCCAAGCTTAACTAAAAGGCATAGTGTTGCTTTGAGCAATTACTTTTAAAAGATACGAGTGTAGTAGTGTAATATGATAAAGAGCAAAATGAAGCGCCTCAAGAGCAGAGCAAAATTAGCAGTTTTGCTCTTGAGGTACAGTGCATCCGAGCTATACACAACATATACACAATGCACATGCACATGCTATAATGTAAACACAAACAAAAGCAATATAGCTATATACCTTATCAATTATACTATGCACATTACACTCAGACGGTCTTTACAATGCAAACTACTATAGCTTATAAATGTGAGTTGATTCACAAGACTTTTTTTGCTCACCTTATCCTTCACATGTGGTGCTGATCTCACAAAAGACTTGGAATTATTCTTACTGTTCCGATGGCTAAATCCTTGATATAAGGTGTCATCCCCAACGTAGTGTAGCATAAAATGTTGCCCGATACCCCAGAACTCAAATCTTCTGAATCGGTTATCACCCTTTTTATCCAAAGAATCAAGATCAATGGTACTACTTTTTTTCTTGAATTCACATCCTCCATGTTTGACACTGTAAGATCCTACATGTACCCATCTGTATTGATCGCACCTATAATAATTGCAATGTACAATTTATTTAATTACTGTATGACTCTAGAAATATAGTTATGTAAACTTGTTTTGTTAAACTGAGACAAGCTAGCTAGCTATATTGTAACTATACTCTTTAATATCTAGACCTAACCTTAGCTTTTTCTTCTCTTGTTCCCATTTGTCCGAATCAGGCCCGAGGTTGTAGATATACAAGCTGCCGCCTTTTGGCTGAACAGGAGGATCTACACTAATCTGTAGCTTTCCACTGATAGCTTTCGAGAAGTAATTATGCGCCTCCGCAGATGTCAAGTTATTGACAGCGTCTTCTACTGCAGGAACACATAGCACATCTTCCTCCATTGTGCATGCGCAGCCGCACTATAGCTACGTGCAACTCTATACTTGCAACGCTATACTTGCAAAATCACGCCTGCCGTTCGTAGCAAGTGAGAGATTTAGTTTGCACGTGATTACAAGTGAGATATTTAGGAGAAGTCGCACGTGATCTCCCGATTCCCGGTTCCTGATTTTACCAAGCACTCTCCCGCTCCCGCTCCCCTCCCGGTTTTACCAATTCCCCATGAGGGAAAGCACAAAAAGCCGCATGAGGACGATTTGTAGCAATCTCAGCCAAAGCAAGCACTTCACTGGACCAAGAACGGGAGGGAGTTATTGGTACGGGAGTTATTGGTACGGGAGTTATTACCGATTATTCGCGTAAAACAAGATAGATTTGTTGTCACGTCTACAGGGTAAATTGCTTCATGGAATGAGTTGAAAATTGCTATGTAGATGGAGTAACCATCGTAGGAGTTCCTTTTGGTGGTTTGAAAGGAATCGAGATCAAGACCATGGAGATATGACACAAAACCCAACTTGTGTCACAATTACGCAATCGATTTTTATAAATAAAAAAGTATTAGTTTTTACGCCTACTAGGCAAACCGCTTAGAGCAATGAGCTGAAAATCGGTGTATAGCTGGAATAATCTTTAGAGAAAGTCCTTGCAGTAGTACAGAAGAATCGGAGTACAAACCACGGAGTTATGATTCGAAAGCCAACTCCATGTAGCAAATGCGAGACCGAAGTACTCTAATAGAACAGTCACCCTAATAGAGCATTCGGCTAATTTATTTACTCCATTATAGACCTATCAATGTAATGCCCGACTACCCTAATAAGGGCTGAGGGTGGGGGAAGGTCGGGGATGGTGGGGGAATTGATCGCTAAATTTCCCCGACATAGTGGGGATTTGTCTTCACTAAAGAAATTCACTTAGACAGCAAAGGTGTGTGCTTTCAGTTTAGGAAGGAGTGACTTGGGTGCTAGCTATTACTGTCATACTAGAATCCACTCGAACCAACTTCATCACTAGACTAACACCACACGACCACACAAATCCCCTCCTAGCCCCAGTATTCCCAGGGTTTGTAAATCGAGACTTGGTCGGGGTTTGCATCGCTAGTACTTCCCCAGTAGGTGGGAATTGTAATTTTCAGTGATGCAAATCCCCACCTCAGCCCGTATTAGTGGTAGTCAGGGATTACATTGATAGGTGCATTATAGAATTCTATTACATTACAAGTTATTCTGTAGGGAGTTCAGCTGCAAACAATTAATCTTATAGACAGTTCAGCAACAAGCAAGTCACCCTATAGAGAGTTCAGCTACAAATATATTGCTGTAGTGATTCAGACATTACAAGTCACACTGAAGAGAGTTCAGCTATAAACCAGTCATGCACCTTGTAGAGAGTTCAGTTACAAACAATTCACTCTTCAGAAGTTCTGCTACAAACAAGTCTTCATGCAGAGAGTTTAACAACCAAAATCCACCATGTAAAGACTTCAGCTTTACTAACAAGTTACTCTGTAGAGAGATCAGCTAGAAATAAGAGAGAGCTCAGCTAGAAAACGTCACCTTGTAGAGAGTTCAGCCACAAACAAATCACACTGTAGAGAGATCAGATAGAAGAAGCCACCTTGTAGAGGGTTCAGCTGTGAAGTGATCACCCTAGAGAGAGTTCAGCTAGAAAGAAACTACCCTGTAGAGAGTTCAGCTACAGAGAAACCATCCTGTAGAGAGATCAGCTAGAAACAAGTCACCTGTAGCAACATCAGCTACAAAGAAACCATCCTGTAGAGAGTTCAGCTACAAACAAATCACCCTGCAGAGAGTTTGGCTACAACAAATCATCCTGTAGAGTATTCAGCTACAAACAAATCACCTTGTAAAGTATACAACTAGACACAAGTCACCCAGTAGAGAGATCAGCTACAAGAAGTTACATTGTAGAGAGATCAGCTAGAAGAAATCACCTTGCAGAGAGTTCAGCTACAAAGAAACCATCCAGTAGAGAGTTCAGCTACAAACAAATCACCCTTTAGAGAGTTCAGCTACAACCACATCACCCTGCATAGAGTTTAGCTACAAAGAAACCATCATGTAGAGAGTTCAGCTGCAAACAAATCATCCTGTAGAGAATTCAGCTACAAACAAATTGTCCTGTAGAGAGATCAGCTAGAAGAAGTCACCTTGTAGAGATCAGCTACAAAGAAACCATCCTGTAGAGAGTTCAGCTACAAACAAGTTACCCTATAGAGAGATCAGCTAGAAAAAAATCATCTTGTAGAGAGTTCAGCTACAAACAAATCACCCTGTAGAGAGTTCAGTTATGAAAAGATCACTGTGTAGATAATTCAGCTATAAGAAGTCACCTTGCAGAGAGTTCAGCTACAAAGAAACCACCATGTAAAGAGTTCAGCTGCAAACAAACCACCCTGTAGAGAATTCAGCTACAAATAAATCACCCTGTAGAAAGATCAGCTAGCCTTGTAGAGAGTTCAGCTACAAAGAAACCATCATGTAGAGAGTTCAGCTTCAAACAAGTCACCCTGTAGAAAGATCAGCTAGAAGAAGTTATCTTGTAGAGAATTCAGCTACAAAGAAACCATCAAGTTGAAAGTTCAGCTACAAACAAGTCACCCTGTAGAGAGATCAGCTAGAAGAAGTTACCTTGTAGAGAGTTCAGCTACAAAGAAACCATCATGTAGAGAATTCAGCTACAAACAAATCACCCTGTAGAGAGATCAGCTACAAACAAGTCACCCTGTAGAGATATCAGCTGGATACATGTTACCTTATAGGGATCAACTACAAACAAATCAACCTGTAGAATTATGTGTTGGAAACAAAATCATCTTTCATTGTTAAATATACAAATATTTTTAAACAGACAAAAAACTGTACACAACATTTCTTCCTTTGTTCCAATATTCCTGCAGAAAGAAAAAAAGACAAGTTAGAAGGAAGCACCAAAGCCAGTTAATGGCTGGCTTTGTGGCTTGCAATACAAAAAGAAGTGATATCTATACCAAAACAGCCAAGCTGTAAAAAAAGAGTGCGGCCCCCCAAAAAGGCCAGGATGAAAAAAGATGTGAAATCCAAGGTGGCGGCCAAGAAATGGCTGTGATGGTAGGTTAATGGCAAAAATTTTAATTACGACAATTCTGGTGAATTTGGTGCCGAATAGTGGAGGAGGCAACGCAAATTCACCTGGGTGCCAACCTTATGTAATGGTCTACCTGGGTACATACTCAGCTCCCCATAATCGTGAAGCAAGGTTCTCTACTGTTTTTTTTGTTTGTTTGCCTGTTTTTGAAATTGAAGGATGAGCTACAGATGTTAACAGTTAGAGAAGATGTCAATATATTCTATGGCAGCACAGTATACATTAATAGCCTCCTGCTATGCATACAATGCGCACAAAATCAATAAACTGATAAGGTGCATGGAATCAAAATTTAACCCTCATCATGTGGTGCACCTGTATAAATCACTATAATAAAGCTGCAACCATGCATGATAGGTGCATGATGATTATGCATCACTAGATAGTAAAGCTTAACATTAACAAATTTGTTGCCAACCAGTATGTAGACTTTATGTCTGAAACATGTACACTTCACTTTGTATAACTGCTTAACTTGTCCAACATTAACAGTTTTCACAAATGCAATGTATATTTTCCAATCTCTTCATCTCTGATGGTTTGATAACTAACTCAATCATCCATGAATTCATATTGTCATACTGATGATAAGATGCTATTGTTAATTAAAATATGTAGGGCTCTACAACAGTACATACCTTCAAGTGTGAGACATCAGATATTGATATTATTTCTACACACATGCGTGCACACGCACATGAATGCATGTGCACATGTATACTTACACTCTTTGATTTCATCTTGTCAGTCATTCAAAAATCTCAGCAATGTATCCTGTCATCAATTCCATAATACTGTAAATTTTAAAACAACAGTTGATGGGGCATGGTGTCAAATGCTCTAAAAAGAGTATACATCAACTTGTATATGATTATCTATGCTTTTAACTGATTCTTTAATGATACTAGGTGTGTTGCATTGGTGTACTGATCTAAATCAGTGTTGGAGAGGATTACGTATGTTGTTTTCCTCATAGCCAGGATGTTTTGAAGGAGGTTCCAGTAGCAGTATTGAGTTACCAGAAGCAGGAGTCTGGGGGTACAGCCCCCAACTGCTGAGAGACTTTTAATATTTTAATGAATCAAAACTCAGCAAATTCGTTATTTTATGCAAAAATGTACATTAATTGTAATGCATATAAGTGCTCCTAGGATGAAGCAAATACTAGATAAAGTTACCTATAGTGGACACAGACAACATAACATATAGAGACACATAGTAATCTGTCAGTGATAGTTATCTATAGGAACCATGAATTCACTGATAAAAATGGAATGACTTACAATCAAAACATTATAACTATGAATATCATCATTATTTTAAATGCATTATTTTAAATGACCAAGTAAGGAAGCCTTGTAAGCTACATAATTACAAGCATTTAAACAACAATATTTTTGTAGCTGGACTTTTGATACCATGAATACGCATTAATGCAAAGAGAAGCTTAGCCACCCATTCATTAGTTTTTACTATGCTGTATAGGAAAGAATATGCCATCTCAATTGACCTTACTGCTTTTTCTGGTTTCCTCACCCAGTCTGGCAATAAGAGAACTGAGAGACTATAAAATACATACAAACAGTGTGAACTTACAAACTGTGTATGTACATATCAGCAGGATAATGTAATAATGTAATGATGTCACTGCTGTTTGTGGATGACCATAATTCCTTGCATTTATCCTCAAGGTTGTAACTACCCAACCTACTATGACGCTGATAGTAGTCATTGTGTGATGACCTGTCCAAATGGAACTTATGGAGTTGTTAATGGAGCTAGTGATGATGTGTCTGTTAATCATACCAGGAACTGTACTACAAGTGAGGGAGTTATGGTCACATAACTGTACACAATTTGATGCTACATATATGAACATGAAGTCATTACACTGCATTGTCATTGCTAATCTATCCAGGACATTACTTGTATACAAACGATTCCCAAAAGGACTGTAGGCTTTTGGGAATTGTGTGTATAATTATTTCCTTCTAAAGCTGTCTGTCTGTCCACAAGTGAGCTAACTCACCAACCTTTTCACTGATTAACCTGGAACTTGCTGCGAACTAATTGCCACCACACAATTATTACATTTAACATGTCTTGTTTGCTGTACAGATCTGCCATTATTGCACCTACATGTATACACAGGTGTTTTAAGCGCAACAATTATTTGCTACATCAATAGCATGGCATATATTATTAATATGCACATGTATAAAATTCTTCTCAAAGTGATTAAACAGATTATTCTGAATTAGTTAATGTTTGATTGTAATAGTTCATGGTCTATATGTGATTGGTAAAGTGGTGGTATGTGTAGAAGTACTATAGCTAGTTTTTATATGCTTAGCTGTAATAATTGCTTGCTTGGTGAGTAGATTTAGTTGTGAAATGTACTATGCATGAGTCTTTAATGTTGGAAAGGCTGGTAGGAAATTTTACTTTGGTAATAAAAGCATCGTACTGCTGATGTCTAGAAAATGCATAAATGATAGTAGCTATATTATATAGTTTGATAAGTTGGGTGGGTCTGTAGCCAGTCATTTAATTGTACTTACGGCTCTACGTTGAGGATATCTCTGATGAATAAGGCTACAGAAATTGAAGGCAGTTGGAATTTTAGGAGATCTGTTCATGCATTATAGCTACTTTTTAAGTTCCATTTCTTAATACCATCAAAATCAATATTGTAGTAGAGGTGTGAAATGTATACATCATCATTAGTTGGGATGTTAATGTTGCTAGTAGTAAATACCAAATAGAAAAAACTTGTTGAATAGACAGGCCCTGGTAACAGCAATGGTTCTATTTGGCTGATGGTAGGAGGACTTAGATTGATGTGCAGCAAACAGTTGGAATTGTGAGAATTTATTTATTCTTTTAAATATGCTTAATTGGTGTTTATGTTATATGTACCTTCAGTGTTGGGACAGTTACTTTTACACAAGTATCTAGTTACATATTACATATTATTTACAACTGAACTATTTAGTTATAGTTACATATTACCCATATAATAAAGTAACTATAATAATATTACATATATACTTTGTGTCCACAGCCTTAAGCTGTCACGTGTGAAACTACCACTTGTCACATGATATGATTACGTTATTGGACAATGTGCAACTCTTGGTTATAAGTAAGAAGCTGGTGTATAAGCTTCATTCAGTAGGCTTTGTTACTTTGTAGTGGCTAGGCATTACTCAGTGGATTAGTAACATCATTACTTAAAGAAAGTAATAATATTATGTAATATTAGACTTGTTACAGCAATTGCATTACTTAGGTAACGCGTTACATTTGCAAGTAAGTAACTTGAGTTTTATTACCTGTTTTTACAGCATATTTCTTTATATTACTTTGTTACCACAAAAGTAATAATTGTTATGTAACACGTTACCCTCAACACTGCTGGTACCTTTTAGTAAGTTTTATTTGGTTTGATTTTTGGTATGTATAATGTAATGGTATTTAGTTTAATAATGCAATGTACATCATCTGAATGATGACAGTGGATCAACTCTGCTTCTAACAGATAGTTTTTATCTCCTCAAACTTTGCTTTGCTGAAGTCCAGAGCAAATGTGTGGAACCAATGCTTAGGTGGTTATTTTGATTTCTAACTGCACTTATAATTGTTGAGATCTTATACATTTAAACATAGGAGGCATGCATCTTACACCTATATGTTCATTAGCACTAACTTTTAGTTATATTAGCTATAGCTACTAAACGTATTACCGAACTTTTAGTTAGCAAACTAAAACAACACTATTATCCTTGCTTTAGTTCTGCATTCTTGAAGAAGAAGCCATCTTAATTATTTATTGTAAATTCCTTAGTTTAAAGTACAGTTACTACCTCTCCTCTAGGATCATGTAAATATGTGTATGTACATCAATTTATTGTTGGTTTGGTATGGTGCAGTGTATATAAGTCTGTTCTCAGTCCCTATAGGCTACTATGCAATATTCAATGCTACTCATTATGAATTTGATGTCAGCGTGTACTCTCCTGTTGGAACTGTTGTGTTCGAGGCACTAATACTTGTTGAGAATCCTGATGATGTGTTCTTAGTACTGGTTGATTTTGAGGCTCGCTACCCAGCCACAGTTGGTGGTTTTGAACCATTTTCTATTAATGGAATAGGAAATAATGC
This sequence comes from Dysidea avara, assembly GCF_963678975.1. Lineage (NCBI taxonomy): Eukaryota > Metazoa > Porifera > Demospongiae > Dictyoceratida > Dysideidae > Dysidea > Dysidea avara. The sequence continues at coordinate 4,982,654 of NC_089279.1, read as the reverse complement.
TGAATTTTATCCCATTTCTGAGGATATAATCCTAACTATTACAACAGATCGTATCCTGGTTTCCTATGATAGAAGAATGCTTTATCAGTTTCAGTTACCATGCCTTGCTACTGGCATTGTAACAGTATCGCACATAGTGACTGTCATTTTACATGAGATAGGTAAGTTGAGTTGCTGTATACGTATACATATATATAACTTTGTACTATCATACACCTGACATGCATGGTCAACTATTCTCTGTCCACTACAGATCCGTGTGATAATTGTCCAGCCAACTCCACATGTGTACCACACACACCCCTTGATGGTGGTGTAGACTGTGTTTGTCCTCCTGGGTACAATGGAACTAACTGTGAAGTGTTTATTGGATGTGATGATGATCCTTGTATGAATAACGGAAGCTGTGTGGAAAGTATTAACAATTTTACATGTTCATGTCCTCCTCCACTAACAGGAAGGTTGTGCGAAGTTGACATGGTCAATGAGTGTGCACCACCAGGACCTTGTGTGAATGGTATTTGTAGTGACTTCATTAATTTCTATAACTGTTCATGTTATGATGGTTATACTGGTACTAACTGTACAACTAATATTAATGACTGTCCTCCTCAGGCTTGTATGAATGGTGGAAGTTGTATAGGTGGTATTAACGCCTTTACCTGTAATTGTACTAGTCCTTGGACAGGAGATGTTTGTGATGTTGATGGTATCGACAATTGTACTGGTGTTGACTGTATTAATGGAAATTGTGTTGATCTGGTGAATGACTTTATGTGTCAGTGTGATCAAGGATATGAGGGTAGATACTGTGATGTCAACATTGATGATTGTATGAATGTGACATGTCTAAACAATGGAACATGTGTAGATCAAGTTAACAACTTTACCTGTCAATGTAGTTCAGGTTATGAGGGTAGACTGTGTGGTGATGAAACTAATGAATGTGATCCAGATCCTTGTTATTATTTAGCAACTTGTCAGGACATTTTTCTTGACTACACATGCAGCTGTTCACCAGACTTCACAGGGAAGAACTGCACTGAAAGAGTTAATGACTGTGCATCTCAGCCATGTCAGAATAATGGTTGTTGTCTTGATGGATTTGCTAGTTACTCATGCCTATGCCCTGAAGGTTCTACTGGTGAAAATTGTGAAACAATATTTGACCAGTGTGATCCTGATCCTTGTATGAATAATGGAACATGTACTACTCCGGCTCCTAACTATTTTATGTGTACTTGTCCAACTGGTTACACTTCAAGAGATTGTTCAGAAGTTACAGACTATTGTGAAGGAGCAGTGTGTATGAATAGTGGAAGTTGTATAAACATGCCATTGATGGGTTATTACACATGTATGTGTAGTGATGGGTTTACTGGATGTCATTGTGAGACTGAAGTTGATGAGTGCAGTGATAATCCATGTCTTAATGGTGGAAGCTGTACTGACCTAATAGGCAATTATATATGTACTTGTCCTGAAGGAATAACTGGAATTAGGTGTGAAACAAACATTGATGATTGCACTACTGAAGATCCTTGTATGAATGGCACATGTGTTGACCTTGTTAATGACTTTATATGTGACTGCATTGTGGGTTTTACTGGAGACTCTTGTGACATTGACATAAATGACTGTATTCCTGATTCTTGTGTAAATGGAACTTGTTTAGATCAAATTGATGGTTTTGCATGTGCTTGCGATTTGGGATTTACTGGACAATTGTGTGATCAAGATATTGATGATTGTTTCTCAGATCCATGTGTAAATGGAACTTGTGTTGATCTTGTTAATGGTTATCAGTGTGATTGTGATTTGGGGTTTACTGGAGAAAATTGTGGCATTGATGTTGATGATTGCATTCCAGACCATTGTATAAATGGAACCTGTTTTGATCTTGTCAATGACTTTGGATGTGACTGTGACATGGGGTTTACTGGACAATTGTGTAACCAAGATATCAACGAATGTTTACCAGAACCTTGTGTGAATGGAAGTTGTCAAGATATTGTTAATGGTTTTGTATGTGACTGCGATGCAGGCTTCACTGGACAACTGTGTGATCAAGATATAGATGAATGTATCCCTTATCCTTGTATAAATGGGACTTGTTCAAACCTTGTCAATGATTTTATGCGCTTATGTGATGTGGGGTTTACTGGTAAAACCTGTGACATTGACATAGATGATTGTACTCCCAATCCTTGTGTAAATGGAACTTGTCAAGATCATATTAACAGTTTTATATGTGAATGTAGTGAAGGATTTATTGGAGACATTTGTAACATTGATATAAATGACTGTGAACCTGTGTCATGTGTGAATGGCTCTTGTGTTGATCTTATCAATGACTTTAGGTGTGACTGTTATGTGGGATTTACTGGAGACTCTTGTGACATTGATATATATGATTGTACTCCCAATCCTTGTGATAATGGAATTTGTACTGATCTTATTGATGACTACAAGTGTACTTGTTCTGAAGGATTTACTGGCAAGAACTGCAACAACATTATCACTTATTGTGACACTAACCCATGTCAGAATAACGGTAGTTGCACTGATGATAATGATGACTACACTTGTACTTGTCTGTCTGGGTATAATGGGAAGAACTGTCAGATGAAAAGTTAATAATATAGTTTTCAACGATGTATACTATTATATTACTCAAATAGGTACATCATTGTCATCATCATCTTTCACAGAAGATGACGGGTTTGTACCAGGTATTATTATAATTACCAGTTCATTTCACTCTACTCAACATGTTACATGTAGGACTACTAATTGGCATTGCTTGTGGGTCAATTGGTGTCATCTTACTGCAAATATTTTTGGTGTGTGTGTATCGTGTTAGTCGTCAAGTGTGGCCGCTTAAGAAACAGAGGCTAGGAAACACAACTGATGTTAATAATGTCTCCATGCATAGAGTAGGGTGAGTGCAACATGCATGCACACAACTGTACATCAATACTGTCATTATAATAGCCTAGCTATTATGTTTATGAGAAATGCTTAAAATTCAATCCTATTATTTTCAAAATTCTCGTTTCAAAGTCAAGATTATTAGTAAAGTAGTCATTAGAGTAAGTGACGGTTCTGTCAGTTCTATTAGTGTATCTATATCTTATTTCAGCAGTGTGAACAATTAGCCACAGCCAATTATGCTTCAAAAACAACATCCTATATTATACATGAAGCAAAATTATTTCAAAATCAAGATTATGCTCAAGAGCTGACTGTTTTATTAGAGTAAGTGACTGCTCTATTAGAGTATCTCAATCTCAAACATTGCACAAGTTATTAATTGAAAATTTCCCTATTATACTGGAATAATACTTGATGCATGTTTTCCTCCTATTATGTTTGAAGTTATGCCAGTATAATAGAAGACAAATTTCATAATTATTAACCATTGCCCCTAGCAACTGGAAATTTACATTATTTGTAGGTGTCCATAAACATAGTAACATTGTGCATTTTTAATATAATGATGATGTGTAGTGTGTTCATGTTTTGCTGTTTTCTGACACATTCATTGTACATTTTGACCAAATATCACTGTATTTTGCTGGTGTTACGTTTGATGCTTTTGTTTGATATATAAAGTTTTCCACTGAGTCAACTCTTATATTGCTTGTTATCTACAGGAAGCAGATTTTTGATAATCCAACATATTTGGATGTGACAACACTTATCAATGAAGATGGTGAAATGATTTCTAATGATAACTTTACCCTCTACTGAACTGTTATAGCGTTTAGCAGTTATTAAATAACTTGGATATAGTATGTGTTCCATAGTTTATTATCATTAGATATACAATGCCAGTATAGTGGTGCTTTACAATTATTCTTTTGTGATGTTTAGCACTAGCTGAATGCACTGCACACACAGTTTTGTATGCTACTGTATCGGAGATTGTATGCTTTACAGTATAACCTTAGCAAATTAAGATATTACTGGAATTCCTTTGCCACACCCGCAGCACTGACTGTCAAGTGCATGCTGTACAGTGACAGTCACTACTAGCTGTCTTACTCAAGGACATCAATATGAAAACAACCATCATAGTAGAAGAGATTTACATTTGGATGGTGCACTGTGAACTGATGCCCTTAGCACATGATGAGTAGATAAAAACAATACCTGTATGTTGTCTTAACTTCAACCATATATCAGTGGCAGAGATGCAACGCTTTTAGCCGAAATTCTCTCTGAAAATCACGGGTGCACCAGAACTAAACAAGCTTATGGAGCAGGAGGGTGACTGAGTACATATAGTTTGCAGACTAGCAGCAAAGTTCTGAGTATTAGTATATTTGAAACTACATTAGCCATAAGCATAATGATATAGTTAACCTTTAATACAGCACCATTAGGGTCTGGAGGCCAGCAGTTGTGGTGCCTGAATGATGTAACACAACAAAAACTGTTTACTAATAATGAGAATTTGCAAACCTATTTTCAAGAAAATTGCTCTAAGGCTAAACTGCATATGTAATTCTAAGATAGAAAATGTAACACATAGACACTTGTTTAAACATCTAACTACCTTATTCTAAGAATACACATATAAGTAACTTAAACTTTAACAAATCATCCTAAATTATAAATGTAATTCTTACTATCTTGCTATTAGTGTTTTACATCTACTTATTTTGTGGTTACTTAGCTAACCCAAAATGCAATATTATACTTACTGATTGCATTTTGTAAACACTAGTGTACCATGCATGTGTGTGCTTGGATTATACATATCAATTGCAACATTTACATTGTTGATTAAATTCTTAAGATTCTTACAGTTTAAGAGTGCTGTACTAAATTCTTGCACCAGGATGTTGGCTTAGCTATATCTAGAGTGGCAGAAATTAAATATTTTAGAAGTTGCTAGGCATTACCCCAGTAAACCTTGATTTGTGTTAAATATAATAATTAAGAGCACTTTAATCTAGAATTCTGTGTTAATTTTGCCTTATAGCTATATGCACAATCATCAAACGTAAAGGGGTGGGGCTAGCTTCTCCACTCTTATTCAGAGGGGAATCCACTTTTCAAGATTGGCATAGCTACTCTATAGAGTATGTTAATCTCAAAAAGTGCACTGTGAATAACTTTGATTTGTGACTTTGCTCATAATGAACAATGTCACAAATCAGTTTCTCACAGTACAAAAAGGTCTTGATAAAGCAGCTTCATTTGCCATCACTATGTCTCAAAGGATATTCTTTGCTCTCATATTAGCTAACTTGGATCATCTAAAAAGCAACAGCAGCAGCAGCAGCAGCAGCAGCAGCAGCAGCAGCAGCAGCAGCAGCAGCAGCAGCAGCAGCAGCAGCAGCAGCAGCAGCAGCAGCAGCAGCAGCAGCAGCAGCAGCAGCAGCAGCAGCAGCAGCAGCAGCAGCAGCAGCAGCAGCAGCAGCAGCAGCAGCAGCAGCAGCAGCAGCAGCAGCAGCAGCAGCATTGTGTGCATTGAAAGGTATATGTTGCATTATTTGGCTCGATCTGGTTGTTCTATTGATTATTATTATTATTATTATTGTTACTGAGCAGACAGCACAGCTGATATGCTCAGGAAAAAAGCAATCATAAAATGAAATTAGCTACGTAGTTACAAAGATTACAGTTATTGAGTTCCATACAATGTTTGCAGTTCCGCTGAAAAAGAGTCAATAATTTTGTTGCTCTCAATGATGGAAGATGGTAAGTTGTTCCAATCCTTAATTGATCTGGAGAAAAAGCTCTGTTGGTATGAATAGGTAGATGAATTTGGTAGAATAAAACGATGTGGGTGATATAGTCTGGTGGATCTTGTCATTGAAATAAAATGAGGAGGAATTGACAGTGAATAATCTTGATGTATAATTTTAAGAAGCCTCACTAATGTATAAAATAATTAATGACATAGTAGATATTAATGTGCACCAACAGTTTAGACCAAGCAACACCACAACTAGAGGTCACCATCAAAGATTTCTGCAGTTGCCAACAAGGGTAGATGCTTATATGAACTCCTTCTTTCCTTTTACAATAAAATTATGGAACCAACTAGATTATCATATTATCCAAGCTCCATCTCTTGATTTATTTAACAATTATATAAATTTGTAAATAAGTAGCTAACTACATATGTACGAATATACTCATGATTGAGTTTGTACATTAACAAATATATATATATATATATATAAGAAGTGCTTGTAATCTGGATATTTTACGTCTCAGCTGAAGGCTTGGCCAAGAAAGATGCTGTAACATAGCTGTGACTGAGCTGAATCGATTGAAATCATTTAGGACCCATCTAGCTGCCCTACGCTGTACTTTCTCTAGCTGTTGAATATTGTTATGGTGGTATGGGTCCCAGATGACTGCAGCGTATTCCATTCACGGTCGTACTATCGTAAGGTAGGCTGTTGCTTTGATGTTATACGAGCAGCAACTCAGATTGTGTTTCAAGAAGTTTAACGTTCTATTGGCCTTAGCAGCTATATTACTAATATGTGGAGACCATGATAGTTTGTTGTCCAATATAACACCAAGGTAGGAGTGTTGGTTTGATGTACCCAAGTTGTGATTGTTTAGCTTGTAGCTGAAAATGATTGGTGATAATGATCTGCAGCTGGTAAACCGCATAATAATACATTTGGTTACATTGAATCTTAATTGCCACTTAGTTGCCCATTCGTGTAGTTGATCAAGATCATGCTGAAGTTGAATGGCATCCTCCTTGGTGGTGATAATTCTGTAAAGTAAACAGTCATCAGCAAATAACCGTAGTGGCGAATTTACATGTTCTGTTATATCATTAATGTATAGAAGAAACATCAAAAGGCCGAGGACCGTCCCTTGAGGGACTCCTGAGTGAACAGCTATCGAGTCAGAAAAAGTACCGTCCAAAGCTACTTGCTGTGACCTTCTGGTCAGCCAAGTATTGACCCACTGACAGATGTGATCGTTGATATCATAGTGTCTTAATTTAACTAATAATAGTCTTTGATGTGGGACACCTATCAAACGCTTTAGCAAAGTCAAGGAGAATGACATCGGTTTGTTTCTGTTGGTCTAGAGCATGTGACAAGTCTTCTATCAGTGAAATAAGTTGGGTAACACAAGAGTGCTGCAGCTGGGATCTGAAGCCGTGCTGGGTATTAATGAGAATGCTATTAGAGTTTAAATGATTCATTATGGAATGATATATAATATGTTCCATAGTTTTGGAGCATACAGAAGTCAATGATATTGGTCGGTAGTTTGCGGTACTAGTACGGTTTCCTTTCTTGAAAACTGCATGGACATACATTGGCCATGAGCCAATCGGAAGGTAGTATACCTGTGTCTAGTGATTGAGTGAATATAACTTGCAGTATAGGAGATATTTCGTTTGCACAATTCTTCAAGATATATGGATGAATGTTGTCTGGCCCACTGGCTTTGTTGGTATCTAATAGGGATAATTGATGTTGGATACCAGCCACTGAAAATGTAATACTTGGCATAGTAAGCAGAGCATTCACAGGGTTGTTGCAACCATTCATGGAAGGGATATTAGATAAGTTTTCTTTAGTGAAGACTGACTCAAAATAGTTGTTTAATGCATTGGCTTTACTCTTTGTATCTGAGATATATTCACCATCTACAATTAGGGTGGAGATATTATGGTAGTCCTTAT